>NC_084610.1:23770173-23777673 GCF_033807715.1 Cololabis saira | reverse complement strand
AGAAAGAAAAGAAGGAAGGAAGAAAAGAAGGGAGGAAGGAAGGAAGGGAGGAAGGAAGTAGGAAAGGGAATAAGGAAGGGAGAAAAGATGGAAGTAAGGGAGAAAGGAAGGAAGGAATGGAGAAAAGGAAAGAAAGGGATGGGATGGGATTTTTATAAACGTAGAGGGGGTAATATCCGTTTTTGTAAATACGTGGTCTCACCTCCAACAGCACCGGTTCCTCCCCGTCGTTGGGATCAGAGTACCAGTTCCTCCTCTCCTCCGGTCCCGGACGAGCCCCCAAAAACCCCATCATGATCCTCAACGAGATGCGTCCCGGCCTCAGGTACGAGTTCGTGTCGGAGAGCGGCGAGAGCCACGCCAAGAGCTTCACGGTGTCCCTGGCGGTGGAGGCCCGCCGGTTCCAGGGTTCTGGCCGGAACAAGCGGCTGGCCAAGGCCCGGGCCGCCCAGGCCGCGCTGGCCGCCCTCTTCGGCCTGGGGCTGGACCGGCCGCCGTCGCAGCAGCCCATACCCGGGGAGGGACGGCAGCTGCACCCGCCGCAGGTACGACCCACTACCCAGGTCTGGTCTCAGGGAAACTCTTACCAGACCAACAACCAACCAAGTTTATTTACTAGACCAGGGGTCGGCAACCCACAATGTTTTAGAGCCATATTGGACCAAAAACACAAAAATCAAATATGTCTGGACATTCAGGCGATGAGAAAAAAGTCAAAATGTCGAGAAAAAAGTCAAAATGTCGAGAAAAAAGTCAAAATTTCGAGAAAAAAGTCGAAATGTCGAGAAAAAAGTCAAAATATCGAGAAAAAAGTCAAAATGTCGAGAAAAAAGTCAAAATTTCGAGAAAAAAGTTGAAATGATGAGAAAAAAATCGAAATGTCGAGAAAAAAGTCGAAATGTCGAGAAAAAAGTCAAAATATCGAGAAAAAAGTCAAAATGTCGAGAAAAAAGTCAAAATGTCGAGAAAAAAGTCCAAATTTCGAGAAAAAAGTCGAAATGTCGAGAAAAAAGTCAAAATATCGAGAAAAAAGTCAAAATGTCGAGAAAAAAGTCAAAATTTTGAGAAAAAAGTCAAAATGTCGAGAAAAAAGTCAAAATTTCGAGAAAAAAGTCGAAATGTCGAGAAAAAAATTCGAAATGTAAGAAAAAAGTCGAAATGTCGAGAAAAAAGTCAAAATGTCGAAAAAAAGTCAAAATATCGAGAAAAAAGTCAAAATTTCAGGAAAAAAGTCGAAATTTCGGGAAAAAAGTCGAAATGTCGAGAAAAAAATCGAAATTTCGAGAAAAAAGTCGAAATGTCAAGATTAATGTTGAAGTACAATCTTGAGAAAAAAAGTTGAAATGTTGAGATTAAAAAGGAAAGGAAAAGAAATAGAAAAAAGAAGAAAAAAGAAGAAAAAAGAAAAAAGGAAAAAAAGAAGAAAAAAAAGAGAAAAAAGAGAAAAAAAGGAAAAAAAAGGTCAAACATTTTTTTAAAAGCTCCAGGAGCCACTAGGGCGGCGCTAAAGAGCCGCGGGTTGCTGAACCCTGGTGTAACGGAACCAGGGAAACTCATACCAAACCAACAACCAAGTTTATTTACTAGCACAGCGGTCTGCAACCCAAAATGTTTTAGGGCCATATTGGACCAAAAACACAAAAAACAAATATGTCTGGAGTCGCAAAAAATGAAAATGCTGCATGTTTCTATATTAGTTAGAACTGGGTCCTCGGCTGCAAATGTAGCTAATGTCTTTCAAGTTTCCACGTTACTCTTTTTGTTATTGGACAACTTCTCACTACAGAGCAAACATTCAGGCAATGAGAAAAAAGGCGAAATGTTGAAAAAAGGTTGAAATGTTGAAAAAAAGTTGAAATGTCGAGAAAAAAGTCGAAATGTAAAGATTAATGTTGAATTACAATTTCAAGAAAAATGTTGAAATGTCGGGAAAAAAGTCAAAATTTTGCGAAAAAAGATTCGACTTTATTCTTGAAAATATATTTAAACATCAATCTCTACATTTTGAAATGTTGAGAAAAAAGTTGAAATGTCGAGAAAAAAGTCGAAATGTTGAAAAAAAGTTGAAATGTCGAGAAAAAAGTTGAAATTTCGAGAAAAAAGTCAAAATTTCGAGAAAAAAGTTTCGACTTTATTCTTGAAAATATATTTAAACATCAATATCTACATTTTGAAATGTTGAGAAAAAAGTCGAAATGTCGAGAAAAAAGTCAAAATTTCGAGAAAAAAGTTTCGACTTTATTCTTGAAAATATATTTAAACATCAATCTCTACATTTCGACTTTTTTCTCGACATTTTGACTTTTTTCTCTAAGTGCACAATAAAAAAAAATCTTCCCCTCTCAGATATTTTTTCTCCTGCATGGCCCTGATTCTGTTCCGTACAAAACTTCGTTAACAGAAATGTTGAAATGTAATGTTTATTCTATACATTTTTACAGCATTGGAAAACGTTCAGAATGTTTGTGTCATGTTTGTCCTTCTACAGAAACCACATTAAAACAAAAATATATTTCCCTCACCATCTATTTCCATTTTCAAACATTTTTGAAAAAGCTCCAGGAGCCACTAGGGCGGCGCTAAAGAGCCGCGGGTTGACGACCCCCGGACTAGCACGAGCAGAACCTCTGATTGGCTGATGGCTGGAAAGTTTTCTGTCCTTTGACAGTGTTTGATGTAAAGTTGCTTTCGTCAACGAAATTTCTAACTAAATATCGTCGTCAACGAACCTTTATCACCTGAGGAAAACGAGACGAGACGAAAATGCTGGTCATGTGATGATAACGATAATTAAATATATAATGCAATATCGTAGTGGAATAAAAACCAGACTAAAATGTAGATTGCTCTTTTTTTAAATCTTTTTTTCTCTTTTTTCCCTCTTTTATCCTCTTTTTTTCTCTCTTTTCTTTTTTCCCTCTTTTTTCCTCTTTGTTCCTCCTTTTTTCATATTTCTTCATATTTTTTTCATATTTTTTCATATTTTTTTCCTCCTTTTTTCCTCTTTTTTTCCTATTTTTTTCCACTTTTTTCTCATTTTTTCATCTCTTTTCCTCTTTTTTCATATTTTTTCCTCTTTTTTTCCTAATCATGAGAGTTCAACGTAGATCTGGGAATCATCTGCATAAACTGTGACTAGAGACCTCAAGATGGTGGAGAGTCTGGAATCTTGTTCCATTCTCTCTCTCTCTCTCTAAACAATAATTAAATATATAATGCAATATTGTCGACGAATAAAAACCAGACTAAAATGTAGATTACAAAATAAAAACTCTGCTAAAATTCTCGTTGACCAAAACAAGACGAAATGTTCTACCAAAGATCCTTAATGTCCATGTTTTAAGTAGTTTCTCTGGTTTAGTCTTTAAACCAGTTTAGTCTTTAGATCTTTGGATACACTTTCCTACATAGACGTGGAAAAGAAAACCTAATGTGAATGAAAAAGAAAAAGATGGGGAGAAATGCGGAAAAATAAATCCCATACATTCCATAATCCTGGTCTCTCTTCTTCCCAACGTTCCCCAGGTCCTGATCTGTCCTGGGGCCTCATTTAAAATGGACTGTGCAGGATTCATACTAAAATTGCACGTACACCAAAAAGCCGAAAATGCCGGGCGCAAAAAAAAATCTGGATCAATAAAACCATGTGCACGCAATCTTGCACGCAACGTTCGCTTTATGAATCACAGTCCAGCTGGAAGGTTGCGCAGCAGAATCCGCCTCATATCCCGCCCTCTACACGCCCACTTTTACCATAAATGCATATGGATGAGCCTGCTGAGCATGCGCAGTGGCTTCCTGCAGCCTGTTTGGCATCAGGATGAATGAGAGGGTGACCAGCCACCGTGCCTTAGATGTTGTGGATGAGGTGGAGGACAGGAAAACCACATTATTTGGTGGTCACAGTAAAAGTTAGAATAAGTATATAAACAGTATGAAATAAGGCGAGTGAGTGGCAGCACGCCGTTGCTGCGCTAAACGCCGTCAGTTCCCCGGCGCAACAGGGGGACACACGTCCCCCCGTCTTTTCAAAATCATGTTTTCCCCCCCCCACTTTTTACAGTTTAAAAACTAACGGTAGGCTCAGCCTTAAATTGCAGGTTCTGGTTCCCCAGGTCCTGACCTGTCCTGGTCTCTCCATCATAATCCTGGTCTCTCTTCTTCCCAACGTTCCCCTCCTTTTTTTCATCTCTTTTCCTCTTTTTTCATATTTTTTCCTCCTTTTTTTCAGGTCTTGGCCGACGCTGTCTCTCGTCTGGTCATCGATAAATTCGGCGAACTGACGGATAACTTCACATCCCCGCACGCTCGACGGAAGGTTCTGGCGGGCGTCGTCATGACAACAGGTACTGCTTTCGGGGGCTGGCGCCAGGACGACCCGGTCTCAGGAGGTTTTGGGAGGTCTAAGAAGGTTTTAGGGGGGGTTAGGAGATCTTGGAAGGTCTTAGGAGGTCTTAAGAGGTCTTAAGACCTCTTAAGAGGTCTTAAGAGGTCTTGAGAGGTCTTGAGAGGTGTCAGGACCTTATGAGGTTTTAGTAGGTCTCAGGATGTCTTGGGAGGTCTTAGGTGGCCTATGGAAGTCGTAGGAGGTCTTGGGAGGTTTGGGCAGGTCTCAGGAGTTCTTGGAGGGTTCAAGAGGTTTGGGGAGTTTTTAGGAGGTCCCAGGAGGTCTTAGTAGGTCTCAGGATGTCTTGGGAGGTCTTAGGTGGCCTATGGAAGTCGTAGGAGGTCTTGGGAGGTTTGGGCAGGTCTCAGGAGTTCTTGGAGGGTTCAAGAGGTTTGGGGAGTTTTTAGGAGGTCCCAGGAGGTCTTGGGAGGTCTAAGGAGGTTTTAGGGGGGTTAGGAAGTCTTGGGGCGGAGGGGGTTTAGGAGGTCTTAAGAGGTTTTAGGAGGTCTTAGGGGAGTTTAAGAGGTTTTAGGGGAGGTTAGGAGGTCTAAGGAGGTCTTATGAGGTCTTAGAGGATCTTACGATGTCCTGGGGGGTCTCAGAAGGTTTTAGGAGGTCTTGGTTCTTCATGTCCAGAACCAGGTCTGGAGGAGACCAGCAGAACCACCTCAGAGTGAGTTTATCGATGTCAGACAACAGGAACCGTCAGACCAACCTCCAACCCTCCTCTCCTATCCAGGTTCAGACCTGCGGACGGCCCAGGTCGTCTGCGTTGCCACGGGGACCAAGTGCATCAGCGGCGAGCACGTTAGCGGCCGCGGCATCAGCGGCGAGCTCGTTAGCGACCGCGGCCTGGCGCTGCACGACGGCCACGCCGAGGTGGTGGCGCGGCGCTGCCTGGTCCGGTTCCTGTACTCACAGCTGGAGAACGTCCTCAGGTGAGCTGGAGCCCGACCCTGCACCTGCACCTGCACACGTGACCCCTGACCTCTGACCTCTGCTTGACCCCTCAGGCCCGGCCAGGAGCAGAACCTCTGATTGGCTGATAGCTGGAAGGTTTTCTGTCCTTTGACAGTGTTTGATGTAAAGGTGCTTTCGTCAACGAAAATTATGACTAAATATCGTCGTCAACGAACCGTTATCACCTGAGGAAAACGAGACGAAACGCAACGAAAATTCCGGTCATGTGACGATAATGATAATTAAATATATAATGCAATATTGTAGTGGAATAAAAACAAGACTAAAATGTAGATTGCTCTTTTTTTAAATCTTTTTTCCTGTTTTTTCCCTTTTTTTCCTCTTATTTTCTCTTTTTTCCCTCTTTTTTTCCTGTTTTTTCCTCTTTTTTTCTCTTTTCCTTTTTTCAATTTTTTTCCTCTTTGTTCCTCCTTTTTTCATATTTTTTCATATTTTTTTCATAATTTTTCCTCTTTTTTTCCTCCTTTTTTCCTCTTTTTATCCTATTTTTTCCACTTTTTTCTCATTTTTTCATCTCTTTTCCTCTTTTTTCATATTTTTTCATATTCTTTTCCTAATCATGAGAGTTCAACGTAGATCTGTGAATCATCTGCATAAGCTGTGACAAGAGACCTCAAGATGGTGGAGAGTCTGGAATCTTGTTCCATACTCTCTCTCTCTCTCTCTAAACGATAATTAAATATATACTGTATCAGCCCGAATATAAGACGACCCTGATTGTAAGACGACCCCCTCTTTTTCAAGATTCAAGTTTGAAAAAAGACTTTTTAAACACCAAATTAAATTTTTATACAGAAAATAATGACAGTACATCTAAAACAAATGATTATAACAATATATTCGAGAGAAAAAGCATGTTATTTTGCCTCTTTGAAATCATTATCTTGAAGTTTGCATCATAACTTCTCCTCAGCTGCCGGTTCACCTGCCGATCTACGTTTCTCCACTTTCTGTTATCTCTTCTCTTATTTTCTTCTCTTTTCTTTCTTACCGCTGTTTTTATTTTTCTTCTTGGTGACAGGGGTTCCTTTGTCCTGGGGAGTTAAATTTGGCATTCACTTTAAAGATATCTGGCGCCATCTAGCGTTATAAATGGGTATAACGTCTAGACCCCGAATGTAAGACGACCCCCACTTTTTCAGTCTTATTTCAATGCAAAAAACACCGTCTTATATTCGGGCCAATACGGTAATGCAATATCGTCGACGAATAAAAAACAGACTAAAATGTAGATTACAAAATAAAAACTCTGCTATAATGTGTCTTCATTTTCCTTGACCAAAACGAGATGAAATGTTCTAACAAAGATCCCTTATAGTTAGAGAAATAACAGGAATAATCGTTCAGTTGTGGCTACAAGCACCAAAATTGTCACACATGCTCCTTAGGGGTTGCTCTTTTCATAAAACCATTGTGCCAGAAAAAAAAAAAAAGATGACAGTAATATTGCATTTCACAATAAAATCCAATAGAGTTGTCCTATTGGAATGATCTTGGTGTCAAATCATAACCTTTTCACTATGTAGAATCTAAATGGGGTTGGTTTTTTTGGGGTTTTTTCGGGTTTATTTTCGGGTGTGTTTCGGGTTTTTTCGGTTTATTTTCGGTGTGTTTCGGGTTTTTTCGGTTTATTTTCGGTGTGTTTCGGGTTTTTTCGGGTTTATTTTCTGGTGTGTTTCGGGTTTTTCTGGTTTATTTTCTGTTTTTTTCGGGGGGGTTTTCGGGTGTGTTTCGGGGTTTTTTCAGGGTTTTTTTCGGGTGTGTTTCGGGTTTTTTCAGGGTTTTTTTCGGGTGTGTTTCGGGTTTTTCTGGTTTATTTTCTGTTTTTTTCGGGGGGGTTTTCGGGTGTGTTTCGGGGTTTTTTCAGGGTTTTTTTCGGGTGTGTTTCGGGTTTTTTCAGGGTTTTTTTCGGGTGTGTTTCGGGTTTTTTCAGGGTTTTTTTCGGGTGTGTTTCGGGTTTTTTCAGGGTTTTTTTCGGGTGTGTTTCGGGTTTTTCTGGTTTATTTTCTGTTTTTTTCGGGGGGGTTTTCGGGTGTGTTTTGGGGTTTTTTCAGGGTTTTTTTCGGGTGTGTTTCGGGTTTTTCTGGTTTATTTTCTGTTTTTTTCGGGTGTGTTTCGGGGTTTTTTCGGGT
>NC_084610.1:23576673-23769673 GCF_033807715.1 Cololabis saira | reverse complement strand
ATAATTATCATTATTATTATTATTATTATTATTATTATTATTATTATTATCATCATCAATATTATTATTATTATCAATATTATCAATATTATTATTATTATCATTATTATTATTATTATTATTATTATTATTATTATTATCAATATTATTATTATTATTATCAATATTATTATTATGATCAATATTATTATTATTATTATTATTATCATTATTATTATTATTATCAATATTATTATTATTATCAATATTATCAATATTATTATTATTATCATTATTATTATTATTATTATCAATATTATCAATATTATTATTATCAATATTATTATTATTATTATTATTATCATTATTAATATTATTATCAATATTATTATTATTATTAATATTATCAATATTATTATTATCAATATTATTATTATTATGATCAATATTATTATTATCATTATTATTATTATCATTATCATTATCATTATTATTATTATTATTATTATTATTATTATTATTATTATTATTATTTATTTATTTGGTATGGACATCACAATTACATAGAACAAACCAATTGCACCGTTTGAGTGTTTTAGCATACATGCTAATTTGCAACACTGGAGGCTTTTAAAAAAGTACAGACAATAAAATATACAATAAAATTAGAGGATGACATAAGATATAAAGCAAAGATAACATAATTAAAGAGCAGAACCAGACCTGACCTGTTCATGTAGACTCACCAAAAGAGTCTTATACTTTGGGATACGACAATCACCATTGGTGGAGCCCGTGTGGTTACTCTCTACCTAATAACGACTTCAGAGAACAGGGGGAAACATGATTATGGAAACATTTAAAAACCAGTTTAAGACTACTAAAATTCACAAAGTTTTCAAAAGTGAAAAGGTTGTGTTTTCTTAAAATTTCACAGTGGTGCCATCTCATAGGTTTCTGATCCATAATTTTTATTGCCTGCTTGGATAATGATATTATAGGTTTTAGAGTTGTTGGAGAGGCAAATGACCATGATGTGATGCAATATGACAAATGTGAAAAGATCATTGCATGCATGTATAGTCGAGCAGTTTGACATGACAAATTCCTTTGAATATAACGAAATAAGGCCACGTTTACACGTAGCCGGGTATTTACAAAAACGGATATTTTCCCCTCTACGTTTTCAAAATCTCTTCGTTTACATGAACCCGCATGAAAACGCTGTTAACGTCATGCCAGCCAATCAGAATCCTGGAAAAAACATCAACAAATGACACGTGTAACTTCCAGTTGAGGCTGATTTATGGTTCCGCGTTACACCAACGCAGAGCCTACGGCGTAGGGTACGCGGCGACGCACACCGTACGGCGCGCATCGCCGCGTACCCTACGCCGTAGGCTCTGCGTCGATTTAACGCGGGACCATAATTCAGGCTTTACTTCCAAGACGGAACGAGAGTCTTTTATATAGAATATAAAACAGGTAAAATACAAGAAAATATTGACGGTGGCCAAACTAATTGTAAACACAGGTCGCACACATGACGCTGGTGAGTTTCTGGTGCATAATGTGACGTTCTGAAGCCTAAATCTCTGTTTTCCTCTGTTTTCCTCTGTTTTCCTCTGTTTTCCTCCGTTTTCCTCTGTTTTCCTCTGTTTAGATGCAAACGTGAAAACTGAGTTTTTGAAAATCTCCACTTTGGCCGGAGTTTTCAGAAATGATCGTTTTTGGGGGCTTTGAGCTGCGTTTTTCGTGTAAACGAACGGCCAAAACGCATGAAAACGCCTCCGTTTTTGCTACGTGGAAACGGGGCCTAAATTTAGATTTGGTTTGACCTTCTTGGAAATTTGCTTAACCTGACTGTCGGATTTTAAATTCTTGTCCAGAATAATGCCTAGGTACTTGACTTCGGTCACTACATCAATTTTTTCCTGGTCGATCCATACCTCAAATACGTCATTAGCAGCCCTATCACGTACAGAGAAACACATGGAGACAGTTTTCTTTACATTAAGAGTTAAATAAGACAGCTCAAGCCATTTATGCATTTATGTTGCAGCTCCCCCCCGCCCTGCGAGCCCCGGCACCACGGCTGCCCCCCACATACCGCCAAGCCAAGCAGGCGGCGCTGGACTACCAGGCCGCCAAGCAGACCCTGTACCGGGCCTTCCACCGGGCTGGGCTTGGGATCTGGAACCAGAAACCCGGGGACCAGGACCGGTTCACCGGGGAGTCCTGATCCAGCTGCCGGATCTACTTTCAGCGGAGGGATATGTCTCCTGACCAGAGACTAGAACCTAGAGACTAGATCAGGGGTGGCCAACCCACGGTTCGCGAGCCACACGCTCTTGTGACTTTATTTGATAGGTGAAGTGAAAGACAGACGCGTAGGAAGTGGAGGCAAAATATGCCACGACTGGAATCAAACCTGTGTCGTTGTTCAGGGGAAGGTTTACATAAGTTGCCTGCTCAACCCTTTGAACTATACGGGCACACGCTCGTGTTTGGAATGGTAATAACTTGGAGGGAAAAAGAATCCACTCTAAAATTGGCAGGGAAAAAATGCACGGCCAAACAAAAACACGGGACGTTTTTAACAGAGTGTGAGAGTTTAATATATATGATATAAATTAAATATTAATATTTAAGCAACACATCCCAACAGGCCGTGGTATACGCTCATTATATCACAGCTGAGCGGCGTCTCCAGCCCGACGCCAAGTGATGTATTTCTTTTATAAAACGGTTACCAATAATGTAAATATGAAAGAGGAATACACAATCTATTTAATGTGGTTTTTAATTAATCAGAAATACATATTATCCAGTAAAAATATCCCCACTGTGTAAAACAATAGTCCATCTGTCCTGATGTAGCTCCGCATGTCGGAGACAGGAACTCCTCCATCCATCCATCCATCGTTAGCTCCTCCCCGGAGATCAACATGACTCATTAATTGTTAACGAAAATGAAAAATAAACTAACACCATCTACTTTTTGCTACCTGCTGTAACCGTCAACAAATCTGTACCAGTTGGTTGTTGTCATGGAAACATTGTTGCTTCCCTGACATGGAATGATTTGCTGTGATGAGACTTTAGAATAGAAGCCGTGGTATAAGCTCATTATAGCACAGTTAACAACCAATCAGATCATTATACCACAGTTAACAACCAATCAGATCATTATACCACAGTTATCAACCAATCAGATTGCAGGATTCCACCTTTCCGTTTTCTAATGGCATTTTTATGTCTCAGAGAGAGCAGGGAGTGAAGGATCATGGGTAGTTGATGTGGCTCTTTGCAGTAACACAGGAACCAATCATGGCTCTTACTCTGACTGGTTGGACACCCCTGAGTCTAGAGACCAGAGACTAGACACTAGAGACTAGAGACTAGAAACCAGAGAACAGAGACCAGAGACTAGGAACCAGGACCAGAGACCGCAGGTCTGAAGGAGACCCCCGTCCCCGCCTCCCCTCCAGCTGCTGTTATGAATGTGTTTCACGTGTGAATGTGTTTGAATGTGTATGTGTTAGGTTCCTAAATCAACATACATAAATTAATAACTTAGGAAAGACACAGAGACTGTTAGAAATTATTTTTCAGGCCTTCTGCAGAATGGAAGCATAGTCGGAGCTTGCAGAGCAACATGGCCCTCTCGATGCTCTCGACAAATGCTTGCCGGCTCCTTCTTTGCAGGAGGTATTTATTTGAGAAACTGACAGGAAACATGACCATATTTGGTAAACAGACAGTCAGTGTATAGATAATGGACAATGAACAGATGGAGAACAGACATGGTATCAGATGATGGTTAAAAAGGTCACACCTATGACTTTTCAGTTAATAAGCAACTTATCTGTGGTGTGCAGAGCAACAGACATCCTTTTAAAAAACTCAAATGGTCAAGGGGGTTTTGTTGTCATCAGATGATGGTCAACTAACCCTTAGCTAACCTTTAAAATACAATGAGGCAGCTGTCAGTCGACCCCCCTGACAAACTCAGGAATTAGCCTGTGATCTGCATGTGATAGCATGTGGAAACAGTCAGTTCTCCAATGCTGACTTGATTCTGATGGTTTCATAATGACAACTTAATTCAAAAGAGTTGATTAACTTCACAGTATGAATGTTTGGTGGTCGGAGGGGCCGTTTGGCGCGATATGGCAGCCACACTTCCGTCAGTCTGCCCCAGGGCAGCTGTGGCTACAAATCGTAGCTACCACCACCAGTGAGAATGTGTATGAATGAATAATGATCTCTGTAAAGCGCTCTGGGTACCTTGAAGGGCGCTATATTAGTCATTATTATTATTATTATTATTATTATTTGTTAGGAATGTAAATAACAATAAAGGTGTTTCCAAACCTCACGAGTCCAGATTTATTCACAGAAACATGTCGGATGTTGGAAGATGTTTTACTGGTTTGTCAGATTTGATAAACTCCTGAACAGCTTGACGTCTGCAGAAAAAGGTTTTACAGGTTTGTATAAAAGTATAAAAGCAGCAAGACACAATTAAACAATAAATAACCAATAAAATGATAAGAAAAGAGGTCAAATAATAAAAAGTAAGGTCAGTAGAGTCCAGCAGGTCAGTATTTAATTAAACTAATGTTTTTATCCTGATTTAAAGGAGCTGGGAGCTTCCTAATCTACTTGCCAGCAATGTGAAGCCGGAAATGTTGAGTACCCCAAAGTTTTATGTTAGAAATGTACAGTATAGGTCCCCAGCATTTAGAAACTGCCGGATGCTAACTTGCATATGTTGGGGAATTAGCATAATTAGCAACAATTAGCATACTCACATATATGGACAATATTTCAGCAATTGCTTGGCCAATTTCGACAATATTGGAGTGGTTCTGGGGGTTATTGAGGATGCTGAATCCATTTCTGACATTTTCAGAATTCAAAATGGCCGTTTCAACCAGAAGTGGCCATATTTCAACTCCTGGTGGGCCGATTTTGATGAAGTTTCAGTCAGTTTAGAAGTTTTAGAAGATGCTGAATCGATTGGATTGGACAGATAACTTATGTATTTGAAATAATTGAAACAACTCGGTTATAAATTGTAGGATATTTATGAACACAATTATCCAAACAGTGCAGAACATGTACATTTTAATTCACATTACACTCTGAGGTGACTCACAATTGGGTATTGGAGGTAACAAAGGCAGGTACCATACCAAACTAGAATTAAAGCTGCAAGCAGCGATGAACGGGCCCTCACACCCTTGTGCACGCTCAGGCTGCAGTGGAAGCTTGTATGACTTGCATGTAGATTCTTCAGACCTGGGGCCTCCTTTAAAATGGAGTGTGTAGGAGTCATACTAAAAGTTCACGTACACCCAAAAGCCGAAAATGCCGGGCGCAAAAAAAAATCCGGATCAATAAAACCGCGTGCATGCACACTTACACGCAATGTTCCTTTATAAATCACAGTCCAGCTGGAAGGTTGCGCAGCTGAATCCGCCTCATATCCCGCCCTCTACACGCCCACTTTTTACCATAAATGCATATGGATGAGCCTACTGAGCATGCGCAGTGGCTTCCTGCAGCCTGTTTGGCGTCAGAATGAATGAGAGGGTAAAAACGAAATAAAAACGGTCCAAATCATCCCCCCTGTAAAACTGCCATCCCCCCTTTCCATCCCTTATGTCATTTCATCAATGAATGTGGTTTTACTGCTATTTCAACATTTAGAGTCATCACCAGAAAAATAACAGCAGAAAAATAAATTATTTGACAATTTTCACCTGTTTCAAGTAAATTTTGACTTGAAATAAGTAGAAAAATCTGCCAGTGGGACAAGATTTATCTTCTCATTACAAGCAGAAAAATCTTGTTCCACTGGCAGATTTTTCCACTTATTTCAAGTGAAAATCTACTTGAAACAGGTGAAAATTGTTGTTTTTTCCAGTGATGAGTCTTGTTTTAAGTGTAATGAGATTTTTTTTACTAAAATGAGACATTTTAACTAGAAATAAGACAAATATTCTTGTTAAGATTTTGAGTTTTTGCAGTGATCCATTTTACTTATCCTGTGAAGGACAGAGTCATATTGATAAGTTCAGAAAAGTGTTTTTTATTGTTGTGTTTTGATGTATTTGATGTAAGCCCAGTGGATATTTAAAGCTTACAGAAGGCTGCATTTAACTGCTGCTATGTCATTCCTGCAGTATTTCTGCAGGTGTTTTGGTTACTTGACACTTCTGGGGCCTGTACTACGAAGCGGGATTTGGGGTTAGCGAGGTAACTTCAGGTTTAACCCTGGGTTTTCAGGACTACGACGGTGGTTCACTTCTCACCGGGGTACATCGCCATGGTAACTTATGCTGAACAGCTAACCTGCTCCGGAGCAGGTTATGTTCGAGATACAGATCGCCGGGTGTAAAAGCACCGCCCACTGACCAATCAGCTCTCTTGGAAAATGGCATGCCCTTTCAAAGATAATCCAGTGGAGCTCTGTGCGCGGATCGTGAGAGGATCCGTCCGAAGAGAATGCGTATTCAGGGACCACCAAAACCCCTTTGCTTTCCCTGATGAGTACCTGTATGAACGATCCAAAAAAAAAGGAAAAAAAGAAAAAAGAGGTGGAGGAGAAAATAAAAAATCAATCAATCAATGAATAAATAAAACAAATCATCACCCAAAATCCGATGTACAGTCAATCCAAAACTAATACCAATTAAATAAATAAATCAAGAAGAAATCAAAAAGAAGATGCATTTGTAAGGGGATAGCAAAAAAGGGATTTTCAATTTCGTCCCTCGAACATTCTGAGAAGTCACTTTAAAATACTAAATACCCCCCTCCTGAAAAAATAAAAAATTAAATAAAATAAATAAAAAAAACCAATTCGTTGGTACAGCATCAGCACAAGTTATCGGTCAACAACAATAGTTATAGAACCAATATATACAGGACTGTCTCAGAAAATTAGAATATTGTGATTTTCTGTAATGCAAGTTACACACAAAAACAAAAAAATGTCATACATTCTGGATTCATTTCAAATCAACTGAAATATTGCAAGCCTTTTATTATTTTAATATTGCTGATCATGGTTTACAGTTTAAGATTAAGATTCCCAGAATATTCAAATATATATATTTATATCCCTATGAACTTACGCATTTATACAGTCAGCGATCTTTTGCCAGCTGTCTTTCCTGCATTTTGCAGCTGCAACTGTGTTGCTTTTTGCCTGTATTATATGCCTATACTCATCATATTTCCGTAAAATTATTGTTTGCTCTTCGCTACTGAAATAAGCGGCTCTGACAGCGGACTTCTCCATGCTTGCGATTGGTCATGCGCTGAAAACACTGCCCCTTTTATGTGCACGCGCTCATATCCAGATTGGAGAAACCTGGGTTGATATACCGAGTTGATAACCACCGTCGTGTGACCGCTTAGCGTGATTGCAATTGTCCGGGTTAGTGAATCTGGATAAGGAAAAGATATCCTGGGTATGTTGAACTTGCTTCGTAGTACAGGCCCCTGGTGATGACCATTGATTAGAATCAGGTGTGTTGATGCAAGATAACACCTAAACCATGCAGGACCCTTCTGATCCCTCTACCCCTCCTGCCCTCTCATCCTACCTGATCCCTCGAGGACCGGACTTGAAGAGCCCTGTGATAGACTATTTTGAAACCTCATATCAAAGTACTCTTCAGTAGCTCAACTGGATGAAAAGAGGCTTTCCACTGCAGAGCTTGTGTTCAAACCTTATCCCGGGACCACTTTTAAAGCGATTTCCTTCTACTGAGGACTAAAAACTCAGATGTAATGGAGGTGCATGGTCTAAAGAAGACTTAAGGTTCAATTCCTTCTAGAGTTCTTTATCCTGTTGTCTTTAAAAAGCACCAAACCTGTCAATTTTAAAGTTCAACATTCAAAATGAAAAGTTAAATGCGCTATGAGACATGATTGAAGAGCTTATTTGGTGGCGCATCATGGTAAAGAGCTGTACATTGTTAAAGAGACTGTGAGTTCGATTCCCGGCAGAGTTCTTCATCCAGTTGTCTTTAAGTAGATCAAAATCCACTTTTAGAGTTCAACGCTAAAAGTGAAAAGATAAATGCACTAAGAGAGATGTCTTCCCCCAAGGATACTGGTGGTGTCGAGGGTTTGCTCATGGCTTTAAGGTGCCAATGAAAAGGTGGTGCATGCTGGTTCAAACCCTCCTCAGTATCTGGAGGCATCAGACCTTATACCTGGACCACTTTTAAAATGATGTCCTTCTACTGACGATTGAAAACTGGCCAGGAAGCCTGGGAAAGAGGCAAGAATGTGGCGCCTCATGGTAAAGAGCTGTACATTGTTAAAGAGACTGAGAGTTCAATTCCCGCCAGAGGTCTTCGTCCCGTTGACTTTGAGTAGCACAAAATCCACTTTTAGAGTTCAACGGTAAAAATGAAAAGATAAATGCACTAAGAGAGATGTCTTACCCCCAAGGATACTGGTGGTGTGGAGGGTTTGCTCATGGCTTTAAGGCACCAATGAAAGGGTGGTGCATGCTGGTTCAAACCCTCCCCATCCTCAGTATCTGGAGGGGTAGAGGGATCAGGGAGGATGAGAGGTTAGGAGTGCTAGGGGGATGAGGTAGGATGAGAAGGTTAGGGGGGGTCAGGTAGCATGAGGAGGGGTCAGGTAGGATGAGGAGGGCTAGGGGGGTCAGGTAGGAGGAGAGGGCATGAGGGCTAGGGGCTATGAGGAGGGCTAGGGAGTAAGAGGACAGCTGAAGGGCCAGGGGTATGAGGTAGGAAGAGGAGGGCTTGGTGGTGTCAGGAAGGTTGAGAAGGGCTTGGGTGGTTAGGTAGGAGAAGGGCAAGGGGGGCCAGGAAGGATGAGGTGTAAGAGGGGGCATTAGGCAAGAAGGGAGGCAGGCTAGTTAGGAGTGCTCGGAGGATCAGGTAAGAGGGGTAGGACGGGGAGGGGTCAGGTAGGACGAGGAGGGCAGGAGGACTAGAGGAGAAAGACAAGGTGGATCAGGGTGCAAGAAGTGGGCTAGGGACATGAGGATAGACAGCTTGGGGGGGGTCAGGAAGGTTGAGGTAGGAAAGTAATTACCCTTTTCAAAGCTTTGATTTGTAAAAGGCCCTATCACCTGATAACCGCCTGCCTCCCTTCTTGCTCATGCCACATTTTACCCCTCATCCTAGCCGGACCCCCTCCTCGTCCTACCCGACCCCCCTAGCCCTCCTCCTCATCCTCATCCTCCTCCTCATCCTCATCCTCATCCTACCTGACCCCCCCTAGCCCTCCTCCGCATCCTACCTGACCCCCCCCTAGCCCTCCTTCTCATCCTACCTGACCCCCCCCTAGCCCTCCTTCTCATCCTACCTGACCCCCCCCTAGCCCTCATCCTCATCCTACCTGACCCCCCCCTAGCCCTCCTCCTCATCCTCATCCTACCTGACCCCCCCTAGCCCTCCTCCTCATCCGCATCCTACCTGACCCCGCCCTAGCCCTCCTCCTCATCCGCATCCTACCTGACCCCCCCCTAGCCCTCCTCCTCATCCTACCTGACCCCCCTAGCCCTCCTCCTCTTCCTACCTGACCCCCCTAGCCCTCCTCCTCATCCTACCTGACCCCCCTAGCCCTCCTCCTACCTGGCCCCCCTAGCCCTCCTCATCCTACCTCATCCCCTAGCACTCCTAACCTCTCATCCTCCCTGATCCCTCTACCCCTTCAGATACTGAGGATGGGGAGGGTTTGAACCAGCATGCACCACCCTTTCATTGGCGCCTTATAGCCATGAGCAAACCCTCCACACCACCAGTATCCTTGGGGGAAGATATCTCTCATAGTGCATTTATCTTTTCATTTTGAGTGTTGAACTCTAAAAGTGGATTTGTGTTACTTAAAGTCAACGGGCTGAAGACCTCTGGCGGGAATTGAACTCTCAGTCTCTTTAACAATGTGCATCTCTTTACCATGAGGCGCCACATTCTTGCCTCTTTCCCAGGCTTCCTGGCCAGTTTTCAATCGTCAGTAGAAGGACGTCATTTTAAAAGTGGTCCAGGTATAAGGTCTGATGCCTCCAGATACTGAGGAGGGTTTGAACCAGCATGCACCACCTTTTCATTGGCACCTTAAAGCCATGAGCAAACCCTCCACACCACCAGTATCCTTGGGGGAAGACATCTCTCTTAGTGCATTTAACTTTTCATTTTGAGTGTTTTTAGCTCTAAAACTGGATTTTGTGCTACTTAAAGTCAACGGGTTGAAGACCTCTGCCGGGAATTGAACTCTCAGTCTCTTTAACAATGTACAGCTCTTTACCATGAGGCGCCACATTATTGCCTCTTTCCCAGGCTTTCTGGACAGTTTTCAATCGTCAGTAGAAGGACGTCATTTTTCAAAGAGGTCCAGGTATAAGGTCTGATGCCTCTACCTCTCCAGATAGTGCAGGTTTGAACCAGCATGCACCACCCTTTCATTGGCACCTTAAAGCCACGAGCAAACCCTCCACACCACCAGTATCCTTGGGGGAAGACATCTCTCTTAGTGCTTTTATCTTTTCATTTTGAGTGTTGAACTCTAAAAGTGGATTTCGTTCTACTTAAAGACAACTGGATGAAGAACTCTGGCGGGAATTGAACTCACAGTCTCTTTAACAACGTGCGGCACTCTTCCATGGTGCACAACATACTTGCCTCCTTTGCAGGCTTCCTGGCCAGTTTTCAGTCCTCAGTTGAAGGACATCATTTAAAAAGTTGTCAAATTATAAGGTCTGACGCCTCCAGATACTGAGGAGGGTTTGAACCAGCATGCACCACCCTTTCATTGGCGCCTTATAGCCCTGAGCAAACACTCCACACCACCAGTATCCTTGGGGGGAAGACATCTCTCTTAGTGCATTTAACTTTTCATTTTGAGTGTTTTAGCTCTAAAAGTGGATTTGTGCTACTTAAAGTCAACGGGCTGAAGACCTCTGCCGGGAATTGAACTCACAGTCTCTTTAACAATGTACAGCTCTTTACCATGAGGCGCCACATTCTTGCCTCTTTCCCAGGCTTCCTGGCCAGTTTTCAATCGTCAGTAGAAGGATGTCATTTGTTCAATCACTTATCAAAGCAAAATAAAATTCGACTTGGACTATCTGAAATAGACGACATATTTATAACTTCAGACACAATTAAAGGAAAGATCAGTGAGTTTTATAATATTTTATCACAAGTAGGTTTGTCATCTTTCCAAACTTTAGTGAAGATATGGGAGAAGGAGTTGGGGATGGTCGTTGAAGAAAATACTTGGTTAAATATATGTGAAAATATACATTTTCCTTTTACTAGTAATAAAATTAAAGAGGCTAATTTTAAATTTATTCACAAACTGTATTTTACTCCAATTAAAATGCACAAAATTTCAAAGGATATCTCTTCAAAATGTCCAAGATGTAAAATAATCGATGGAACATTTGTGCATATGTTTTGGGAATGCGATCTTTTAATACGTTTCTGGAAATCAATTCATTCCTTCACACAATCAGTATTAGAAATTAATTTTGAGTTAAGCTCCAATTGGTATTTATTAAATGATACACTGGATCTCCAGTTAGACCGGAAAAAAAGCAGGATATTAATTATGATCACATACTTTGGAAAGATGATTCCCCTCCAACTTTCAAGTTTTTTTTGGATCAAATTTCAGTTTTTTTACCATTGGAAAAATTTACTTTAGAAAAATACAACCGTGGTCATATCTTTCAAGAATTTTGGTATGTATGCATGTATGGATATATATATAGTTTGATATCGCTGTTGCTGCCATTATATATTTTTTTAATTTATTTTTTTTATTTAATTTTGTTCTCCCTTAATGTATGTTTTTTTTTCCCTAGGGTAATTATGGGGAGGGTAGAAATGTGGGTATAATAGAAATCATCCATGTGAAAATGTGAATTGTGAAAATTATTGTGAAATAAAAAAAAAAAAAAAAAAAAAAAAAAAGAAGGACGTCATTTTAAAAGTGGGTCAGGTATAAGGTTTGAAAAAAAAACTGACTAGTTCTCACATTTAATATTTGACAGAGCATTCCTTGGCATAATTTTCTGATAGTTTTGCATAGAATTGAACTCAGTCCTGCGACATCTCAAACACATTCTCTACCTCCTGAGCTTTACAGCAACCCATCAAACCAACTATGTGCCACAAGATTAACATGTCCAGACTGAGAAAAGTAATGCCTGTAGTGGCAGGATGGAGACGCACATTTTGATGTATAACACACCTGGGTGCACGTTACGGTTCGGGCCGTATGAACTGCCAAAGGAATGGCATAAATTGTGCCAAAATGACACGATTAATTAAAAATGGCCGACTTCCTGTTGGGTTTGGGCCATGGCTCCAAGAGACTTTTCTTTAAGTTGTGACATGATACAGGTGTGCACCGATTTTCGTGCATGTACGTCAAACCGTATTGTGGGGCTTGAGGCACAAAGTTTTCTAGGGGGCGCTGTTGAGCCATTAGGCCACGCCCATTAATGCAAACCATTAACATTTTTCGCCAGGCCTGGCTTGGGTGCAAAATTTGGTGACTTTTGGGGCACGTTTAGGTGGAAAAAAAGAACCTCATTTTGTCTGAAAAAAAAAATGAGCAAAAAAATTCCTACAGATTCAATAGCGCCTTTGCTCCGATTCTGGTCCAAGACCATTCAGGTCTTTGTACCAGCAGGAAGATTTTAAACTCTGGAAGCCAATGATTTCATGACAGGTGGAATGTGGTCCAGTTTCCTGGTGTTTGTAATTCTCTACCATTATATCGGTGACTTGTCTCCTCATGAATTTAAAAAGGCTCTGAAATCACTAAATACTTTCCATAGTCTGCTAAATTAACCTGGCTCTATTCATCTTTAATTTCTTTCTTTTCTTGCTCATACAAACCCTTTATTTTTAAAATCGAGTATTTTAAAATTCTGGGACTAAATTGTTAGCAAGCAACATCTAAATAATGTCGTGGTTAGAGAGGGAACACACAATTTAAGAGGGAATGGTAATTTTAAACAGCTTACAAATCCATTCAACTCTGAAAAGTCTGTGCTGGAACAAACTAGAGGACATGAAAATGTGCATTAACTCAAAACTATTTAAAAATAAGTACAAACAAACACTCTTGGCCAGCTACAAAGGACTGGACAGCTAATTTTATAAAACATTTTTAGACTGGATTTCATTTAGTTAGCATGTTTTTAATGTGGGTTTTATTTATATTCATTCATATTAAAGTTAAATGTTCTGAATTTTATAGATTGCATGGATTATGGATTATGAATATTCTTCATTTGTATGAATGTTTGTGTATCTGTGTGTGTAAATGTATGTGTATATGTATGTGTATGTGTATATGTTATATATATATATATATATATATATATATATATATATATATTTTCCAGCTTAATCTAATATTTCATCATCATCATTGTGATGGTACATCAACTTCCAACAGGTTTAATGAACCTCTGTCATGGTCTGAGGGGTCTGTATCTCCTTCACTGGCACTATGTAACTTTGAGGAGCATGGTAGGAACCCTGCCACACTAAAAAACTACACATCTTTACGGCTTTGACTGCTTTACGCCATACGTCACTTCCCCCTCCTTCCCCATTCGTAGTGGAGACCAAAGCTGGGCGGGGCGTGGAGCGCAGAGCTCAGCAGAAGCTGGTGTCATGGCCCAAGCAGCGGAAAAACCCAAGAAAATAAAAGTATTAATGGAGAAGGCAAAAAAAGAAAGCGGGAGAGTAAGAAGCTAAATGTCCGGACAAGAATAAACATTGTCCCGGCGTTCACTCGCTGGCGTGAGCTGAAAGACGAGGAGGGATGTCCGACAAGAGAGACAGAACTGTTATGATACAAATGTAAATGTAGAGTTCTATGTTCAATAAGAATCTAAATTAGAAAGTTTTCACATACAGGGGATTCGTCTTGGGTTCTAGTATTTTTCCTGAGAACTGTAAAATTGTGCAGGGCTGATCTGCAAAATATAAGGAATGGGCATTCAGTTATTCACAGGTTATAAGGTATTTTTTTATTTTGTCAGTAAGTATGTTGGACTACTAATTTATGACGAAGTCCCTCTAAAAAACATGACAGGAAAAAGATGCAGTAGAACAAAACCAGAGCGTTTGTAGTTTGGGCAGCATTATCTGGCTGAAACAGGACAGCTGCTAATAAAACCAAGATGAACTTAGTGATTTTCAACATCGTCATATTATATTGTTTAGCCAAAAATAGATGCATTACCTCTTCGTTATCCATCCTGCAAACGACAGCTGAAAACAGAAAAGTGGTTTTGAAAGTCCGTCCCGTCTTCTCTCATCAAAACAAATGCAGCGACGGGGACAGGAGTTTTCCGGCAGTACGTGCTGGTGCTCATGGGAAATGTAGTTCTTTCTGGTAAAGCACTACCGCTTTTGTCCAAAAGGAGCCGCCAAACTCAACAAAAGCTGAAAGTTACATTGTGCTGCTTTAAATATGTTACGTAGCTGAATATTTTTCTTTCTTCACCATCTTCTTCATGAGAAAGGACCAGCTGACGAGCTGTGGCAACTTCATTTCTGAGTAGAGGTGTACTGGCCATCGGGCATGTGGTCAAAAACCCGTTTTTACCGGCCCTCTCTCTCTGTGTGCCGGCCAATCACAAACCTACCGGGTCTTTACACTCCTGTTTCTAGCTAGAGCAGACCCGGCGGGAGAAAGAACTTTGTAAACATAAGACAAATCATAATTCAGTAAAAAGCCATTAGTTTTTACTTTTTTGTTGGTGAAATTTCCTTATTTTACTAAGGATTTTTTTTTTTATAATAAAGCTTTATGCCCATTATTATTATTTCATTCCTTGTCAGTTCAGAAAATTGTTTTGCAAATATCTCGTTTAAATAGATTCATTTATTTACAAAGCAAATGTCTTAATGTTACTGAGGGTTTTGGTAACTAGTTACTCTGAATGTTGTACTTTATTGTAAAGTGTTACCAGGGTTTCTCTGCAACAAGGTTTCCTTTCAGCACCGCGGACAGCGCCGTTGCAGCACGGAGCTGTCCGTGGTGCTGAACTGGACCACATTTCTGTCTCTCTAAGATCTGTTCTAGATCTGTTATACTTCTGTTATACATCTGTTATAGATCTGTTATAGATCTGTTATAGGTCTGTTATAGATCTGTTATAGGTCTGTTATAGATCTGTTATAGGTCTGTTATCGATCTGTTATAGATCTGTTATAGATCTGTTATAGATCTGTTATCGGTCTGTTATAGATCTGTTATAGATCTGTTACAGATCTGTTATAGATCTGTTACAGATCTGTTATAGATCTGTTATAGATCTGTTATAGATCTGTTACAGATCTGTTATAGATCTGTTATAGATCTGTTATAGATCTGTTATAGATCTGTTATAGATCTGTTATAGATCTGTTACAGATCTGTTATAGATCTGTTATAGATCTGTTATAGGTCTGTTATAGATCTGTTACAGATCTGTTATAGATCTGTTATAGATCTGTTATAGATCTGTTATAGATCTGTTATAGATCTGTTACAGATCTGTTATAGATCTGTTACAGATCTGTTATAGATCTATTATAGATCTGTTACAGATCTGTTATAGATCTGTTACAGATCTGTTATAGATCTATTATAGATCTGTTACAGATCTATTATAGATCTGTTACAGATCTGTTATAGATCTGTTACAGATCTGTTATAGATCTATTATAGATCTATTATAGATCTGTTACAGATCTGTTACAGATCTATTATAGGTCTGTTACAGATCTGTTATAGATCAGTTATAGATCTGTTATAGATCTGTTATAGATCTGTTGTTATAGATCTGTAATAGATCTATTATAGATCTGTTGTTATAGATCTGTAATAGATCTATAATAGATTTATAACAGATCTGTTATAGATCAGTTATAGATCTGTTATAGATCTGTTATAGATCTGTTACAGATCTATTATAGATCTGTTACAGATCTGTTATAGATCTATCTGTTATAGATCAGTTATAGATCTATTATAGATCTATTATAGATCTGTTACAGGTCTGTTATAGATCTGTTATAGATCTGTTATAGATCTATCTGTTATAGATCAGTTATAGATCTATTATAGATCTATTATAGATCTGTTACAGGTCTGTTATAGATCTGTTACAGGTCTGTTATAGATCTGTTACAGGTCTGTTATAGATCTGTTATAGATCTGTTATAGATCTGTTACAGATCTATTATAGATCTGTTACAGATCTGTTATAGATCTGTTATAGATCTGTTATAGATCTATCTGTTATAGATCAGTTATAGATCTATTATAGATCTATTATAGATCTGTTACAGGTCTGTTATAGATCTGTTACAGGTCTGTTATAGATCTGTTACAGGTCTGTTATAGATCTGTTACAGGTCTATTATAGGTCTGTTACAGGTCTATTATAGATCTGTTACAGGTCTGTTACAGGTCTATTATAGATCTGTTCTTCTTAGCCCTAAAGTGTCTGTTGGAGTTGGGGAACTGGGTCACACTCAGAGTTTTCTGTCCACTTGGTTTTAAAGTGAAACTGCAGTAACTGAACTGTCAAAAACAGGAATTATTCAGAGTTCACTTTTAATATTTCAATATTTCTACAGTAAAATTGTTTGAAATGAAGCATGCTTGCAGTGATTGTAGTCCTGAAGAGAGAGGTATATGAGATATTAGCTGAAATTATGGGAGAATTCATTTTTACAGTCTCTGCAACAAAGGCGACTGACGTTTGTAGGAAAGTAGTATTTGAAGTTTACGCCTTAATATTTCTACAGTAAAATTGTTTGAAATTAAGCATGTTTGTAGTGATTGTAGTTGTGCAGAGGGGTATCTTTTCTTTGTTTTTCGTGTTCTGCCAGTCCTAAAATTTAGAGTACCCCTTATACAACATTTCCTGTAAGTGAGATGGTAAAGTTGTTCCTAGCTTTATACATGAATTGTGCAGTTTGGAATTCTACTATGTCAAAACATTTGATTATTTTATAATTGAAGAATAATGAATTGGTGTGTTCATGAAAACCAGCCTTATGAATTATCCTTATGGTTCTTTTCTGCAGAATGAATAGTGGTTGCAGTGAACTTTTATACGTATTTCCCCAAACCTCTAAACAGTAGCTTAGATAAGGCAAAACCAGGGAACAGAACAGAATAATGAGTGATTTATTATCCAGGAATTGCTTTGCTCTGGCCTGAATTGAGATGCCTCTAGATATTTTGTTGTGGATGTTTAATATGAGATTTCCAGCAAATCTTGTCATCTATAATTACCCCAAGAAATCTAGTTTCATGTATTCTTTCAATGTTTACACCCTCAATCTGTACCTGTGCTTGATTGTTTTTATTTGTGTTATTTTTGCTTGAACAGTGTAGTTGGTGTTGTAGTTTTCCTTTCCTCAGTAGTTTCCACATTCTCTACTTGTTCTATTTTGTCCGCTCGTGTTAAACAGAGTTTTTTTTTATTTTATTTAACCTTTATTTATCCAGGAATAATCCCATTGAGATTGAAATCTCTTTTGCAAGGGGGTCCTGGCCAAGAAGGCAGCACAACAGATCCACATCAGTTACACATTGAACAACATTGAACAACATCAACAAAACAGACATAAAAACAGCTAAAACAGTTTGGCAATCACATCACTACAGTATAATCACTCAATGTTCGATAGAAGAACATGTGCATTCAGTAGTCAGATAGACCTTGATCCTAGCTTTAAAATTGGGCAAACTTGGGAGATGATCCAATTTAAGATGACTCTGTAATTTATACCAGGACGAGGGTGCAAATCCTTGTAAGGCCCTTTCCCCAAAAACAGTCCGTGTACGAGGAATAGTGTACATTATCAATCTATCGTGCCTGAGACTACAGCTTAGTGTTGACTTTAGGAACCAAGAGAGAACACAAATAAGGGGGCAAGTCACACAAGATGGCTTTATAAAGAAAATAATAACAACCTAAATCTGTTACAAATCTTAAAGCTGCATGATACACTGAATCCAGCATTTTCAGGGAGGAGAGATTTGCATGCATGTATAAGATGTCACCGTAGTCAAGTATTGATACAGAAGTTGCTGAATCAGTCTTTTTCTAACATTAAAGGAAAAACAACTTTTGTTTCTATAATAGAAACCACGTTTAACCCTGAGTTTCTTCGTAAGACACTCAATATGGTATTTAAAAGACAGATTTTCATCCAAATAAAATCCCAGGTATTTGTAGACTGAAACTCGTTCAATCACCTTTTCATTTTGTGTAACAATCTGACAGTCATCAGTTGTCTTCCCGGATTTTTTAGTTTACACTCCGCCCCCTAGTGGCAGCGGCCGGTACTACACGTACCGGCCGCTCTGAACCAGGAAACTCTCACAAGCGGCTGCTGCGGACGAGACTCTCGGTCAGAGTGAAAGTAAATCTAAACCTAAACTAAATCTGCCGAGGTGATCAGAGCACGGAGAACAGCTGCTAAAAACCGGATCAATACTTAAAAGTTGATTTCACCCCTGAACTTTGTCTTTGGACTCAGACAGGTGAAGGTAGGAACTTAGAATCACTTCTGATTTACCTGCAAACTTTGACCATTATTATGTCTGAAGACAAATCTACATGATTGTTAATGACAACGTTTTTATTGGTTTTATTATTGATCAGAAACAACGCGATGATTAGTTTTCTTCATCGATCACACACTGCGGTCCAGCAGTCGTTATTCCTATTTACCTGGTCAAATCAGCCGCTCCCTGATTTTCATGTGCGCTCCTATTTCAGTCTTTACGGTAAATGAATGACACTCAGAAACAGAAATATATGAAGTTCTGAGTTTGAGATAATGCAGATGTGTTTTTTTCATACATGTCTTTCATTACCTTGATTACACCCAAACTTCCACCGTAATATTTACACATTCGTACTGTAAAAGAAAAGGATGAAACACTTTTCTTTTTTTTACTTCAGGTTCTATTTTGCAGAGACTATAAAAATGAATTCTCCCATAATTTCACCCAATGCCTCATATACCTCTCTTCACAACTACAATCACTACTAGCATGCTGAATTTCAAACAATTTAACTGTACAAATATATAAATATTGAGGTGTAAAATTCAAACACTTTACTTTTCTACGAAGGTCAGTCGCCTTTTTTGGTTCAAGTTCTGTGT
Source organism: Cololabis saira (assembly GCF_033807715.1). NCBI lineage: Eukaryota > Metazoa > Chordata > Actinopteri > Beloniformes > Belonidae > Cololabis > Cololabis saira. Next base: position 23,750,486 of record NC_084610.1, on the reverse strand, counting down.
TGGAGAGACTGTAAAAATGAATTCTCACATAATTTCACCCAATGGCTAATATGGCCCTCTTCACAACTAGAATCACTACAAGCACAGTGAATTTCAAACAATTTTACTTGTCGATGATTCTCATAGCTTCCTGCGGGCCGGTGAAGCACTGGCTAGCGGAGATAACCCGGCTCCTTTGTCAGGACCCGTGGCCTCTGCAGATACGCAGGGACTTGCTGTCGCAAGTGCGTGGAGAAAATATTTCATCCTCATCCGGAGAGGCTGGCCCTGTGGGCGTGGCCTGTCTAGAATCTAGAATCCGCCGGCCTTGCTCCAGGTGTGATTGAGACTATCCAAAGTGCCAGGGCTCCCTCGACAAGGTCCTTTTATGGGAACAAATGGTCGGGTTTTGAGAAATGGTGCTCGGGCTCACAAGACATTCCTTTTCAATGTTCTGTGGCTGTGATCCTGGCTTTCTTACAAGACATGGTGGACAAAAAGAAGGCTTTCTCCACTATTAAGGTTTATGTGGCGGCTATTTAGCCTGTCATATCAGTTTTGGGGGGAAACCGGTGGGACAGCATCCTTTAATCTGCCGTTTCATGAAGGGTGCGTGTTGCAAGCTCCCGGTGTCTAAACCGTTGACACCATCCTGGGACCTTCCCACTGATGCCCTTTCAGCCCCACCTTTTGAACCACTAGACAAGGTGGACTTAAAAATGGTGACTTTAAAAACAGTGTTGTTGCTGTCTTTGGCTTCAGCAAAACGGGTGGGTGAGATTCATGCTCTCTCCGTACACCAAGAGTGTACGAAGTTCCTTTCAGGACATACAGGGGTGACCTTACAGCCTAACCCGGCTTTTATACCTAAGGTGTTAGGGTCATGTTCCCCTATTGATCTTGTGTCCTTCTACCTCCCGCCATTCCTCTCAGATGAGCATCGGCGGTTACACATGCTGTGCCCGGTGCGGGCTTTACGTGTCTACATGGACAGACCCAAAAGCTGTAGGAAAAGTGACCAGCTTTTTGTGTCTTGGGCAAAGAATCAGTCGGGGAAGCCAGTTTCCAAGCAACGGCTTTCTCACTGGATTGTGGGAGCTATCGCTTTGGCTTACACTGTCAAGGGTTTGCAATTACCAGAGGGTCTGCGTGCTCATTCCACCAGGGGTCTCACTACCTCATGGGCCCTTTTCAGAAGGGTCTCCATTCAGCAGCAACCTGGGCCTCTCCACACACCTTCGGCAGGTTTTACAGGCTCGATGTTACAGCTTACAGCTTGATCTCTGTAAAGTGCTCTGGGTGCCTTGAAGGGCGCTATATAAATCCAAGTCATTATTATTATTATTATTACTCATGCTACTCAGAGAACCGTGGTTACGCAAGTAACCTAAAGCTTTCGCTCCGCTCCGCCTCTAACCCTCACTCCTGAACTTTGTCTTTTGACTCTAACAGGTGAAGGTAGGAACTTGCTCTCACTTCTGATTTACCTGCAAAAAAAGTTTCTGAAGACAAATCTACATGATTGTTAATGACAACATTTTGAATGGTTTTATTATTAAACAGAAACACTGTGATGATCAGCCAATGATTAGTTTTCTTCATCGATCAAACTTTGGTGTTTTTATTTCCTGGAATGAACCTGTCGTCTGCAGCATTAAAGTCAGACTGCTGTTTCCTGTGGAGCCTCGCAAAAAAAAGTGTGGTTCCTGGAGGAAGTGGTTTGCTGCTTGTGTAACTGTTGTGTGATGAGGCTGTGAAGGAGGAGGACACGTGTCTCTGCAGGACAGTTTCACCTCTGAGCTACTTCACATTTACAGGAACCAGACTCACGTAGAGGCCCAGTCTCTTGTTTAAGTTTTTCAACTTCCTGTTTCTGCAGTAAAACTCTGTTAGTCACAGGATTTAATGTTTTAATCTTAGAAACAGAAAATGAGAAAAGGCTCTGAGAGAAAGCTTCAGAGCAGCTCGGATCAGCAGAAACGGCTGTATCAGTGACTTCCTCCACCTCCCACTGGTTTCTGACTGCATTCAAGTGACATAAACACTAAAGAGAGGAGCAAACCAGTGCAGGATCAGCTGATCTCTCTCCAACACCAGTGATGTGTGTTTCCTCTGCAGGTGAAGGTGTGTGTGTGAGCTGATGTGGACGTGAATTCAGCAGAATGGACCAGTGTGAGGACGGAGAGGACGGAGTCTCTCCCTCTAAAACCTCTCTGTGTGGGAAACATGAGAGTCAGAGCAAAGCTCAGAGGTGAGATCAGCCTCTTTTTTTTTTTAGTTTGTTTGAAGTTTGAATTTATTCACAATACCATAACAATAGTTATAATAATACAATCGAATTAAGTGGGTAGAGTGAATGGACCCCCAAGGAAGCTAGGAAAGCTTATAGGTGGGTGCCCATAGTCAGAGGCGATTCTAGGGTCTGTTGGGGCCCTAGGCAAACATTTCTAGGGGGCCCCTCAAACCAGCGTTCATCACCGTTATGTTATAATAAACTGACACCAACGAAAACTTTATGAAATTTAGTTTTTTATTCCAAATGTTCACAGTAAAGTTTCTGTAAATAACAACACTGTAATAAAAATAACAATTAAATACTTTAAATAACAACGAATATAAACAGTAATATATATATATATATATATATATATATATATATATATATATATATATATATATATATATATATATATATATATATATATATATATATATCATCTGGAGTTCATGCCAACTCATCATACAGGTAATGTGTGGCACAGTTCATTATGGCCTAGGACACATGGCCATTGTGCAGGGTCATTTGACATGCTCAAAGCTTTTTTACTGGTAACAGTGCCATCTTCATCTGGAGCAGGTGTTGCTGTCTCGCTGGAGGTGCATGTTGAGAGAACTGACATGACAAAAAACAAAACATATATATGTTGTCATAAAAAATATTTAAATGGTATTGCATATTATAAATTTAAGTTAAATGTTTTGAACTGGGGCCAGTATCCCACTGGAGGTGGACGTTGACAGAGCTGATATGACAATAAAAACACAACATGCAAAAAAATGGGTAAATGTTTACATAAATAATATTTGAAGGGCATGACATTTGTTATCAATTAAAGGGAAATGTATTGAACTCACAGGTACTCAGAGGTGGCGTTGGTTGTGTGTCCTGTTTATGAGAGGCAGGAGGTGGAGGGGCCAGTGTCCCACGGGAGGTGGATATTGATGGAATTGACAGGACAAAAAAAAACATAGTATATTGTCATAAAGAATCCTTACGACATATGTTTTATGACATATGTTATCAATTTAAGAGGAATGCTGGCTCTACTAACCAAAAACGTCAATAAACTTAACACTGGTCTGACGCTAGTTTTGCTGTTTAACGGTAGTTATCTGCTCCACTTACCACTGTCTTGCTTTCTTCTGTCTTTGTCCTCCTTTTTTTTCTTCCTCTTTTCACTGCCGGACGGATAACTACTCCTGTTCATTTTTCTTCACTTTCGGCTGAGCCGAATCGGCTCCATTTAAAACTTCCAGAATTAACGTTAAATTATGTGCACACGACACTGTGTGTAGTTTTTTTTTTTTTTTTTTACACTGCGTACAGGTGGATGGCCGTGATCATGGGAATGACGACATGGGGGCCCTTGAGGGAGGTTTCTTACTGGCTACTGAGATGTCATTGATAATTGCCTTATGTTTGTTTAAGGAGGAGGATGTGGTCATTGCGGTTACCACATTTTGAGATCTGTACAGTAAAAACAGCCTTCAATACTTTTTTAGTCCTCAAAACCCCTGATAGGAAACACTTTTGTAATAAAAGTAATTATTAAAAAAAAAAAAAAACATTTTTTTTTTTGGGCCTCATGGGCCCCCCAACAACTCGGGGCCCCAAGCAGTTGCCTGCCTTGCCTGTTCACAAGCTGCGCCCCTGCCCATAGTTCATATAAGGGTAGTGGTACAGTCAATGATATAAGCAGTTACCATCCGTAAAGAGATGGTGATGGATAAATGCATACAAAGTACACACAAAAAAAACACTTAACATACATACTTAACATTACATACACATACAGTCACACACATACATCCCAGCGGTCCATGAAGAAGCCTTTTATATTATATATAGGTTAGTAATAGATTATTTTTTAGTTGTCTTTTAAGCTTGGAGATAGAAGGCAATACCATCATCAATCCTATTCCAAATCTGCGGCCCCTGCAAACAACACTCATACTGGCGCGCACATGTCGGCGACATTTCCCTAATATGAGTGGTTTGAGTCTTGTTTGATATGTGTGCTGAGGACTGGAGATTGGCACAAGACTACTAAGTCTAGGGTTGAGCCTGTTGACAATTTGAAACATACAACAAGCATTATGATAAATGTTTAACTCAGCCAGTCTTAGTAACTCAAAGCGGTGAAATAGAGGGCGTGTGGGGGAATTTATCTCTGACCAAGATAGGGCCCGTATGACTTTCTTTTGCAAAGATACTAGTTTTTTAAGATGGCTTGTGAAGGTGTTACACCATATCACATTACAGTAGTTAGGATGAGGTTCAAAGAGAGTTTTGCACAAAGTAAGAAGGGCAGACAGAGGAAGGAAGTGTCTGATCTTGTAGAAGCCAACATACTTGGACAGTTTGTTTACAAGATGGTCAATATGACATTTAAAATTGAGAGAGTCATCAATATGGGCCCCCAGGAATTTAGTGGCATATACTCTTTTTATTTTGTGCCCATTTATTTTAAATACGCAGTAACTAGTGTGGACAAACTCTTTGTTTGATTTGAATGAAATTAAATTTGTTTTGCTGACATTTAATGACAGTTTGTTACATTTGAACCAAGAGTCCACTTTGGTTAACTCAGAGTTTACTATATCTTGAAGAATAAGTGGGTTTCTGTGTGATGTAAACAAATTAGTATCGTCAGCAAAAATTATTTTATGAAATATTTTGGAACAATTTACAAAATCATTTATATATAGGATGAATAGGAGTGGCCCCAAAATGGAACCCTGGGGGACCCCAAAGATTATAGGCTTACAGGTAGAGTTATGATCATTTACATGGACATACTGTTCCCGCTCATATAAATAACTTCTGAACCATGCAAGTGCCAAACCTCTGATACCATAGTGATGTAATGTATCCAGCAATATATCAAAGTCAATGGTATCAAAGGCTTTTGATAGGTCCAAGAAAATACCAACCCCATATTTTCCCTCATCAATGCAGTCATGAATTTGTTCTATTAGGTCAAGTATTGCCATACGGACGGTCAAGTAAACATCTGAAATGCTTTGCCACAAGCTGTAACTGCAGGAACTACACAAACTCTGGTGATGCAGATCTTCTGAGATGGTATTCTCCGGAGCATCCACATTGTTGGAAACCCTTCTGCATCGTCAGCAGGGATCTCAGGTTCACAGGTGTTTCGCCCCTTAACCTGTACACCTCGCCTGAGTGTGTGTGTGTGTGTGTGTGTGTGTGTGTGTTCAGATTCAGATTCAGAAAAACTTTATTTATCCCCGAGGGGCAATTTCAAGGCAACTGAGCAGCAAAACGTTGAAGGTATCAAACAGAATAATAAAAAATAGAAATAAAATAAAATAAACAGATAAGTGGGGCATGTCTCATATGTACAAGAAATGTGCAAAGAAAAGAGAAAATGTACAAAAAAATATATAAATATAAGAATGTCAGAAAAAATGTACAATAGAGTGACTGTGGTTTAAATAAAATATAAAGTGTAAAGTGACAGTGTAAAGTGTGAATATACAGTGTAAAGTGTCAATGTAAAGTGTCGACAGTGGAGTAAACAATTTAACAGAGTATGGAGTAGTCCATACTAGGGGGGGGGGTGGTCTGTGGATGTCATTGAGAAGGTCATGATGCTTTCCAGGAAGGCGTAGTAGAAAGTCATCATGATGTGAGTGCTGACTCCAAAGGAGTTTAGTTTCCTGAGGAGGTACAGCCGTTGGTGACACTTCCTGAGAATCTCCTCTGTGTTGGCAGAGAATTTCAGGAGGTTGTCGAAGATGGTGCCCAGGTACACTGTGTGTGTGTGTGTGTGTGTGTGTGTGTGTGTGTGTGTGTGTGTGTGTGTGTGTGTGTGTGTGAGTGTGATTGTGAGTGTGTGTGTGTGTGTGTGTGTGTGTGTGTGTGTGTGTGTGTGTGTATCAAAGCTCCACCTGAAGTGGGGGGCGGGGGGGGGGACCGGAGACAGGCCCGGAGAGAGGGAACACCCAAACAGGGCGACACCCGCGCGGGCCCGACAACGGAGGGCCCCAGACCCAGGCATCCCATTCATCTATCCGATATCTACTGTATAATAATAATAATAATAATAATAATAATAATAATAATAATAATAATAATAATAATAATAATAATAATAATAATAATATACTAGACACAATAATGATAATAAAAATTAAAAATAAAACATAATGATAGTAATATAATAATAATAATAATATTAATAACCATATTTGTTTAACATAATATTAATAAATTATAAAATTTTGTTGTCCTGCCAATGGAGGGCAAAATCCTCCATGGCAGGACACTTTCATACCGCATTCTCACCGACAAAGACGCAGAATCACGCACCGTTTCCCCCTCCCCGGGGGGGGGGGGTCCAGCATCGTTTCCCCCTCCCCAGAGGGGTCCAGCACCATTTCCCCCTCCCCGGGGGGGTCCAGCACCGTTTCCCTCCCCGGGGGGGTCAAGCACCGTTTCCTCCTCCCCGGGGGGGTCCAGCACCACCAGAAGGCACCCCAGGCTGCACGGCGAGCCCCGCCAGGCCCGGGCATCGCAACCCACCTATCCCAGGCCGGCGAGGGAACGCAGGTGGTGTGGGCCCCCCTCCCGACCCTGGTGTTGAGTGCATGTGATTAATGCCATAAAAACATGGACGGGGAGGACAGGGTATCAAGCTGACAATGACACCCCCCCCCCTCCAGAGCTAAGCGTCCTTGTTAAATGTATTTATTAAATCTTGAATGTGCAGTGTCTACAGTGTTGTTAGTGTTGTGAGGCGGGGAGTGCCGGGCCACGCAGGACAATGTCCCCCACGCCCCGGACCCCCCGCCCCTTCGCCTATGTGCGTATGAATCGTGTAGGGGGGGAAGGAGGGGGAGCGGAGTCCGAAGCCAGGAGGCAGGACCAGCAGAGCTGGCCCTGGAAGGATGCCCACGCTACCCCACCGGCCATCCAGTTGACGGGGGCCGGCCCTCCGAGCCGGGCCAAGGCCCCACCGTACCTCCATGGGCGCCCCGGGGCGATTTTACTGTTAAAGAAGCTCATAAAGTCTTCACTACTGAGAGCTGCAGGAATGAGAGAGGAATGAGAGAATGACAGAGTTGTGACTCTTTCTCAGCCTGGCTTCAGTGCTTAACAGAAAACGTGGGTTACTTTTGTTATCCTCTATCACCGTTGAATAATAATAAGCTGTTCTGGCTTTGCGAATGGCTTTTTTATATACTATTAGAATATATTTCCATTCACGATAGGAGTCTACAGACTAACAAGAGTACCACTTCCTTTCCATTTTACGCACGTTTCGTTTCAACATGCGGATATCTGAATTATACCAGAGAGTTAAGCTCCTATGGTTGGAAACCCACCTTTTCAAAGGAGCAACTTCATTTAAAGCTGAATGCAAGAAATCAGCAGTGTTACTAACAAGAAAATCAACATCAGAGGTAGAACCCAGGTCACTGGCCTCTACTACTTCACTATTTTCCATTGTTGTAAGATGAGCAATGGCCTCCTTAAATTTAGCAATAGCTTCATCAGACAAACATCTGCTAAAATAGTACCTCCTATTTTGCACTTCAACATCGACAATATTAAATTCAAACGTTATTAAATGATGGTCGGATAAAAGGGAGTTTACAGGTGACACCAACAGTTTCAACACCGTAGGTGAGAACGAGATCGAGAGTATGATTAAAACAGTGCGTTGGTTTGTCCACTTTTTGTGAGATACCCATTGATTCTAGAAGAGAATTGAAAGCTAATTTAAGATTATCGCTTTCAACATCCATATGAATATTAAAGTCACCCACTATGATGAATTTATCTGTACTGATCAATAATCCAGATAGGAAATCTGAAAATTCAGACAGAAACTCTAGATAAGCACCAGCACTAACACAACTGGCTTCTCTGATTTCCAGCTCGGAAATTTCAGACTAAGCGTGAGGCTTTCAAAAGTGTTATTATGTTCAGTTTTTGTTTGGAGACTGGAGTTATAAATTACTGCGACTCCGCCGCCTCGGCCCGTGCTTACCTTCCAGAGGACTGATGCTGATGATAATCCAGAGTTCCTCAGCTGCTTCATGTCTACATCAGTTGTCCATGTTCCTGATCTTGTTGTAACTTTTCACTGAGGTCACATGTTCTCGGTGGATCAGCAGGACTAGTAAACATTCACCACCACCAGTCCTCTGATGGACTGTCCTCATCCAAACAGGACTTCATGGACCTTCAGCTGGTGTTTGTTTCTGTCAGGACAGACATGATGTGAGCTAATTCTTCCTGGTTCCTCCACAGAGTGGACCAGCAGATCTCAGAGTCCCCCAGTGGTCCGTCTGTCCAGCAGCATCAGACACAGCTGGACTCCATATTTCTGGTCTGTACATGAACAACAACTGCTTCTCCATCTGTTCTGTTGATGTTTGTCTCCATGCTGGTCTCTGGAGACCAGTGGACTGTCAGTCTGTCCAACTTGGACCTGATGTTTGTCTCCATGCTGGTCTCTGGAGACCAGTGGAGTGTCAGTCTGTCCAACATGGACCTGATGTTTGTCTCCATGCTGGTCTCTGGAGACCAGTGGAGTGTCAGTCTGTCCAACATGGACCTGATGTTTGTCTCCATGCTGGTCTCTGGAGACCAGTGGACTGTCAGTCTGTCCAACATGGGTCTGATGTTTGTCTCCATGCTGGTCTCTGGACACCAGTGGACTGTCAGTCTGTCCAACATGGGTCTGATGTTTGTCTCCATGCTGGTCTCTGGAGACCAGTGGACTGACAGTCTGTCCAACATGGACCTGATGTTTGTCTCCATGCTGGTCTCTGGAGACCAGTGGACTGTCAGTCTGTCCATCATAGACCTGATGTTTGTCTCCGTGCTGGTCTCTGGAGACCAGTGGACTGTCAGTCTGTCCAACATGGACCTGATGTTTGTCTCCATGCTGGTCTCTGGAGACCAGTGGACTGTCAGTCTGTCCATCATCGACCTGATGTTTGTCTCCGTGCTGGTCTCTGGAGACCAGTGGACTGTCAGTCTGTCCATCATGGACCTGATGTTTGTCTCCGCGCTGGTCTCTGGAGACCAGTGGACTGTCAGTCTGTCCAACATGGACCTGATGTTTGTCTCCATGCTGGTCTCTGGAGACCAGTGGACTGTCAGTCTGTCCATCATCGACCTGATGTTTGTCTCCATGCTGGTCTCTGGAGACCAGTGGACTGTCAGTCTGTCCATCATCGACCTGATGTTTGTCTCTGTGGTTTCAGTCTGATTGTGTCCTTCATGTGGTCTTCTGCTCCAGCTGCTGGAGGACAACATTGTCCTGTTTGTGAAGAACGAGCTGAAGAAGATCCAGAGGGGTCTGAGTCCAGATTACCCAGAATCCCTAGAGCATCTGTTGCAGGGTGAGGATGAAGAGCAGAGGAGCAGCAGAGAGGTGTTTGTGAAGATCACAGTGAACTTCCTGAGGAGAATGAAGCAGGAGGAGCTGGCTGAGCATCTGCAGAGCAGTAAGAGGATTTCTCTGAACATTTAAGCTGCTGGATAAATGACCCAGAATGCCTCAGGAGATGAACAACATTCACAGATAAGCCACAACATTAAACCCACTGAAAGATGAAGGGAGGAACTCTGCTCATCTTGTTCCAACAATGTTCTGCTGGAATCAGATCTGCATTCCTGATCCAGATGAAGGTTATTTTGACCATTGACACCCAGCTAAATATTTCTGCAGTCCAGTCGCCCCCAAATGGTCCCAGCACCCCCTACAGTAGCACCTTCCCTGTACAGGACAGCAGTGGACCTCAATAAACATGTTTATCCTACCAAGACCACAAGATAACTGCAATATTTTAGTCCTGGTTTTCCTCTTCCAGTAATCCTGATGAACTCCAGAATGTCTTGATGGTTCTGCAGATTATTGAATCAGATCATCTTCTGGTGTTTTCAAATCCTAAACCTGAACAATCCACTTCACAGACACCACAACAATAACTAGAACACAACAACCCACAAACCCACAACTCATCAGGGCTGTACTGCTAACATCCTGGTACTAGAAACTCCAGGACCACAGATGTTCTTGTCACTTCCACCTCCTAAAGGTTCAGAGGTGTTTTGGTGGTGAAAGTTATTCTACTCAGTATTGTACAGCTCATCATAACGTTAGAGTCAATCAGTGTCGGTTCACATCCTGATTCTTTAATAGAATTAAGTTGGACTTTATAAAACACTAATTTGTTTCTTTTTTCCACTTTTATTAAGGTTCTTTTGCTGCAGTTTGTAAAAAGCGGCTGAAGTCTAAGCTGAAGAAGAAGTACCAGTGTGTGTCTGAGGGGATTGTTAAAGCAGGAAACCCAGCCCTTCTGGAGCAGATCTACACAGAGCTCTACATCACAGAGGGAGGGACTGGAGAGGTCAACGATGAACATGAAGTCAGACAGATTGAAGCAGCTTCCAGGAAACCAGACAGAGCAGAAACAGCCATCAGACAGGAAGACATATTTAAACCCCCACCTGGAAGAGATGAACCAATCAGAACGGTGATGACGAAGGGAGTGGCCGGCATCGGGAAAACAGTCCTAACACAGAAGTTCACTCTGGACTGGGCTGAAGGCAGAACCAACCAGGACATCCAGTTCCTGCTCCCATTCACCTTAAGAGAGCTGAATGTGCTGAGAGACAGAAGGTTCAGTTTGGTGGAACTAGTTCATCACTTCTTCAGTGAAACCAGAGAAATGTGCAGCTTTGAAGAGTTGAAGGTCGTGTTCATCTTTGACGGTCTGGATGAGAGTCGACTTCCTCTGGACTTCCACAACAATGAGGACCTGACTGATGTTACAGAGTCCAAATCCATAGACGTGTTGCTGACAAACCTCATCAGGGGGAACCTGCTTCCTTCTGCTCGTCTCTGGATCACCACACGACCCGCAGCAGCCAGTCAGATCCCTCCTGAGTGTGTCTCCATGGTGACGGAGGTCAGAGGGTTCACTGACCCCCAGAAGGATAAATACTTCAGGAAGAGGTTCAGAAATAAGAAGCAGACCAGCAGGATCGTCTCCCACATCAAGACATCGCGGAGCCTCCACATCATGTGCCACATCCCAGTCTTCTGCTGGATCACTGCTACGGTCCTGGAGAACGTCCTGGAGAACGTCCTGGAGATCAGAGAGGGAGGGCAGCTGCCCAAGACCCTGACTGAGATGTACATCCACTTCCTGGTGGTCCAGGCCAAACTGAAGAAGGTCAAGTATGACGGAGGAACTGAGACGGATCCACACTGGAGTCCAGAGAGCAGGAAGATGGTGGAGTCTCTGGGAAAACTGGCTTTTGAGCAGCTGCAGAAAGGAAATCTGATCTTCTATGAACCAGACCTGAGAGAGTGTGGCATCGATGTCAGAGAGGCTTCAGTATACTCGGGGGTTTTCACCCAGATCTTTAGAGAGGAGAGCGGCCTGTACCAGGACCAGGTCTTCTGCTTCATCCATCTGAGTGTCCAGGAGTTTCTGGCTGCTCTTCATGTCCGTCTGACCTTCATCAAGTCTGGAGTCAACCTGCTGGAGGAACAAAGAAACACAGAGACTGACCTCTATCGGAGTGCTGTGGACAAGGCCTTACAGAGTCCCAACGGACACCTGGACTTGTTCCTGCGCTTCCTCCTGGGTCTTTCAGTGGAGACCAATCAGACTCTCCTACAAGGTCTGTTGGAACCAGAACAAAGAAGTTCACAGAACAATCAGGAAACAGTTAAATACATCAAGAAGAAGATCAGTGAGGATCTGTCTGCAGAGAGAAGCATCAACCTGTTCCACTGTCTGAATGAACTGAACGCTGGTTCTCTGGTGGAGGAGGTCCAACTGTCCCTGAGGTCTGGACGTCTCTCCAGAGGTAAACTGTCTCCTGCACAGTGGTCGGCTCTGGCTTTCATCTTACTGTCATCAGAAGATCTGGAGGAGTTTGACCTGAAGAAATACTCAGCTTCAGAGGAGGCTCTACGGAGGCTGCTGCCGGTGGTCAAAGCCTCCAAGAAAGTTGTGTAAGGACAAACACGGACACATCTGTTTTAGTTACAATCACATGTTGTATTCTTGGAGGAAACCAGTTAAATTCACTGTTCAACTAAGTTCAGGTTCATGTGGGACCAGTTATCCTCAATGATTCATCCCAGGAAAATTTACATGCAGAGAAGAGAAATGCAGCTTTGATCAAGACTGTAGTGCAGCAACACTTATTGATTAATAGTTGAATTGATCCGTATTCATTTAAATTCTATGATTCATTCATTTGTTGAATTAAATAATCAATGTTTAAATTACTTCATTATTTCTCTTCTATCTCCTCTGCAGGTTGAGTGGCTGTAACATCTCAGAGGACATCTGTCCACTTCTGTCTTCAGTTCTCAGCTCTCAGTCCTCCAGTCTGACAGAACTGGACCTGAGTAACAACGACCTGCAGGATTTAGGACTGAAGAAGCTGTGTCCTGGACTGGAGAGTCCACACTGTCACCTGGAGTCTCTCAGGTCAGAATCCACCAAGTGTTCAACTGTGGACCATTATAACCGTGGTTGATATTGAAGGATTGTTGATGGGAGTTTTAATAACTGTAACTGGGTCCAGACCGGGTTGAAGCGCTACAGACAGTCGGTCAGAACTGTGTGAGGATGATGATCGAGGAGAAGAGCTCCACCAAGTCCACATAAACGTCTGTTTGGAGTTTAGTCAGTTTCAGGTTATTTCAGTGATCGGGGGTGTTTTTTTTTTCCTTTAATTGAAGAGTATCAACAAGTTTCTCCACATGTGAACATCTCTAAGCTCCCCTCTCTACAATGATTTCTTCTTTATCAATTAAGGTTCTCAAATAAGATGTTTATGTCAGACTTTGAAATGTTTCCTATTTAATATTGAATTAGTTTCCATAAAATGATCAAACTGGAGCAACAATAACTGTCAAATGGTGACGACCTCAGCAGCAGAAGTGTCTGTTCTTCTGACCTCCACTCAGTCTGTGTCTGGATGTCCACAAGGTGCTGGACTGATCAATATCCTGCCATTGATCCCTTTCTGATCATTTGACCTTGAATAGAAACCAGCAGATTGTTTCTGGAGACTTCAGAACATTTCAGACCAAACAACCTCCCTGAAAACACAAACGCTGTTTGGTTGAGAAAAGAGTCAGAAAGTCAAATGTTTATTCAGCTCAAATGAAGATCATTAAAGTGATCTTTAAACACAGCTGACTTATCTGGTTGTAAAACTCACTAAAGTGTTGAGGACAGACACGTCAGTCATGGAGTGTGAGGTCACATGGCCAGGTCCCATGATGCTCTTCACACGGCTCTCTCTCCACATCTGGATGCTGTCGGCCTCAGCAGCAGTGGGACTCTTTGGATGTTGATGTTCATCCACAAGTTTAGTTCAGGCTGAAACGTCTCAGCAACATTTGTTGGATTCAGGGTGAATTCCAGTGTTTCTGCTGATCCTCTGACTTTTCCTTCAGCTCCATCATCAGATGAACACGAGGACAGACTCAGCTTCAGTCTCATTGTGTTGTGTTGTGTTGTGTTGTGTTGTGTTGTGTGTCTGCAGGCTGTCAGGCTGTCTGATCTCAGAGGAAGGCTGTGCTTCTCTGGTCTCAGCTCTGAGCTCCAACCCCTCCCACCTGAGAGAGCTGGACCTGAGCTACAACCATCCAGGGGAGTCAGCAGGGAAGCTTCTGTGTAGACTGGAGGATCCCCGCTGGAGACTGGACACTCTCAGGTAGGAAGGACATCAGTGTGCTGGACTCTTCATGGTGTTGTGGACATCATCTTTGTGGCTCTCTGGCTTTGAACAGAGATCTTTGAGCAGACAGAGCTGCTGCAGCTCATCTGGTGCTGCAGCAGAGCTGATAGATGCAGTTCACAACTCTGAACCGTTCTTGACCCGGTAAACATCCCAGAACCACAGCAGTGTGGTTTCCAGGCCCGTCACAGCACAATAACAGCTGCACCTTCACTCATCCATGACACGGTCTCCTCCTGCTGCTGATTCAGCAGAGATGCAACCAGATAAAAAGAATGTGTTCAGACTGTGCTGGAAGGTGACGACCACAGGGCAGGACTTCAGAGATGCTGCATTCAAGTGCATCTGTCCAAGTGTTGGACTGTTCCTTCATCAGTGTGTGAGAGCCATGTAATGTCCATGTTTGCTGAGAGAGACTGTGCTGGTCTGATCCTCCTCCTCCTTCCAGGGTGGAGCCTGCTGGACAACGATTTCTGACACCAGGTCTGTGGAAGTGTAAGTGTGTTTTTATTTCATTCACACATTCAACCATCTTCACACTGACACATCACTCATTCGTGAGTCCATCAATTATCAATAACAGATCAATAATAACTGCAGCTGGGTTGTTTGTTCTCTCCATCAGATTCCTGTCAACTCGCCATTGACACAAACACAGTCTACAAACACATCCAACTGTCTGACAACAACAGGAAGATGACGTGTGTGGAGGAGGATCAGTCATATCCTGATCATCCAGACAGGTTTGATTCCTGTCCTCAGCTGCTGTGTAGAGAAGTTCTGACGGGTTGCTGTTACTGGGAGGTCCAGAGGAGAGGAGGAGTTTCTGTATCAGTGAGTTACAGAAGAATCAGAAGGAAAGGAAGCTCTGGTGGCTGTAGGTTTGGAAGGAACGATCATTCCTGGAGTCTGGACTGTTCTGGTGATGGTCAGTACTGGGTCTGTCACAATAACAGAGGAATATATTCCTCCTCCTCTTTCTCAGTCTCTGACAGAGTAGCAGTGTACGTGGACGTTCCTGCTGGAACTCTGTCCTTCTACAGCGTGTCCTCTGACAGACTGATCCACCTCCACACCGTCAACACCACATTCACTGAACCTCTCTATCCTGGGTTCAGGATCTGGTTGGGTTCTGGTTCTTCAGCGTCTCTGTGTTGAGTTCAGTCTCCAGAGTGTCTTCCTGTCAGAGAAACTGTCTCTGTTGGACAGATAGTTGAGTCTGTACACATGGGCGTCAGTTTGATTTCAGAAGTGCTGGGGACATTTACCATAAACCTGAGTAAGGTTTGAAAAGTGCTGGGTACGAGCTACGCCCATTACTTCCGAATTGAGGTTTCATGATAAATAATAGGCATTGCTTGTTATTATTATTATTTTAATATTGCTGATCATGGCTTACAGTTTAAGAAAACTCAAATATCCTATCTCAAAAAATTTGAATATTCTGGGAATCTTAATCTTAAACTGTAAGCCATAATCAGCAATATTAAAAATAATAAAAGGCTTGCAATATTTCAGTTGATTTGTAATGAATCCAGAATGTATGACATTTTTATACTCCAGAAAAATAAAGGACTTTATCACAATATTCTATTTTTTTCTGAGACAGTCCTGTAAACTTGTTTGTGTCGTTGTGCTGAACCACTTGCGAATATCCACGGTTACTTCAGCGTCTTGCTGCTGCAGGAAACTGCGCGCTGGAAGCAGATCAGTGACGGACACTGGCTGATTTATGGTTCCGCGTTGCACCAACGCAAAGCCTACGGATGGAGGATACGCAAGGATGCGAACTTACGGTGCGCGATCCTGCGTATCCTACGTCGTAGGCTACGCCGTCGATTTAACGCGGAACCATAAATCAGGCTTGACGCGCGCGCATTTGTCAGTTTTCTTTTCGTCTTTTCAACTGAGCATGAAGACACATAAACTGAGGGTGCAATGCTTGCTTATGCACCCTCGTAGAACCGGGCCTGCGGAACGCAACTTTTAATTCCCATTTCCCAAGCCCTACCTGGAGGTGAAGCCCGATTCCTCCCCGCTGTCTGGCACACACATAGAAAGATCTGCGCACAGACGCAGCAGGTCCTGTTGTCCCGCCACTAAGATTTTGCTGGCCTTAATGTTTCCTGTGTTGGATTTTGTTCATTATTGTTAAATTTAGTGTTGATGTGTGTGTGACAGATGTGTTTTTTCTTTTTTTTTTTTTTTAAGTGGTGGGGACAAATCTGCTCGTCAGACAAAGTGGTGGGGACGCGTCCCCACCGTCCCTGGCGTAAATGACGCGCCTGTCTGTACATGTCTGTCTCTGTTTCCACCAGAACACCTGAATCACACGTTGGTGAAACTGTTCTGAACGATTCCTTGGAAACTTCTTCCTCTTCCGGTCCTTTAAAGGTGAAGCTGCCGTTATTCCAGGATCCACATGTTGTTCTTATGTCTGTTTCCAGTCAGAGCTTCACGGTGAACAGCAGCAGGTTGTTTCCCTGCAGCTCAGTTCAGCTCAGATCATTCACTTCATGTCAGCTGCAGGTAGTTTGCTGCACATGTGACCAACTGTGACGTCAGAGAGGAATCACTGAGCTGCAATCAGCCCAGATGAAGTTACAACCTGCTGACAGATCTGAGCACAAGGTTGCTGTGCAGCCAGGATTCATCCTGGTCTTTATTCTCACCACTTCCTGTTCCAGCCATGACATCACTGCTGGACTGTGAGGTCTCTTTCATGGTAAAGTGTTTGTTTATATGTTAAAGTTATAGTTTTATTTGGATCCCCATTAGCTGCAGCAAAACTGCAGCTATTCTTCCTTGGGTCCGACACATAATACACAGAACATGACAAAAAATTAAAAGCAAACCTAAAGAGGTAGTAAAGAAAAAGAAAAATAGAAAAGAAAAAAGTAAAAAAGGAAATTCTACTACAAAATATACATTAGATTTCTGTCAAATAAGACCAGTGCTCCTTTTGACACCCACATTAAGGTTACAGTCATTCCGTTAAACATTTAGATATAATACATTACAATACAAGATTTAATTTGATTTGATTTGATTTATTTTATTTTTGTACATGTAAAAAAAAGAAACAACACTTCATGAGAAGTTTAAGAAAACAACAAAACAAAGAATTTCATCCATTATTATTATTATTATTATTATTATTATTATTATTATTATTATTATTATTATTATTATTATTATTATTATTATTATTATTATTATACACTGTAATTAAACTCACACACATACACATACACACACACACAGACAACATCTGTTGTATTAGACGCTATATAAATAAAATTGAATTGAATTTCATTGAAAACTTATACATGCATACATACATACATACACATAGTTGAATATTTCTATATATTTGTATATTTGTACACACATGCCCATATATATATATATATGACGAGTCTACAAGTCTTAAAATTTAGAGAAACCCTTAAATTATACTTTTCCTCTCTGTTATAAAACATTTCCTGTAAGTAAGATGGTAATAAGTTGTTCTTAGCTTTATACATGAATTGTGCAGTTTGGAATTCTACTATGTCAAAAAATGTAATTATTTTATAATTGAAGAATAATGAATTGGTGTGTTCATGAAAACCAGCCTTATGAATTATCCTTATGGCTCTTTTCTGCAGAATGAATAGTGGTTGCAGTGAACTTTTATATGTATATATATTTCTTCAAACCTCTAAACAGTAACTTAGATAAGGCAAAACCAGGGAACAAAACAGAATGATTTATTATCCAGGAATTGCTTTGCTCTGGCCAAAACTGAGATGCCTCTAGATACTTTGTTGTGGATGTTTAATATGAGATTTCCAGCAAATCTTGTCATCTATAATTACCCCAAGAAATGTAATTTCATGTACTCTTTCAATGTTTCCACCCTCAATCTGTACCTGTGCTTGATTGTTTTTATTGTTTCCAAATACCATAATTTTTGTTTTGTTTAAGTTTAATGATAACTTGTTATTGTCAAACCATTCCTTAATTTCATCAAATTCTGAGGTAATATTGTCCAAAGGTTGCTGTAAATTCTCACCAGAATAAAATATGTTTGTGTCATCGGCAAATAGTATGAATTTCAGTATTTGTGATGTTTCACATATGTCATTGATATAGATGATAAACAGTTTAGGACCCAACACTGACCCCTGGGGGACTCCACACTCAATGTCCAAACATTGTGATTGATTTTCTCCCATCTTCACAAATGGTTTCCTGTTCTTTAAGTAGCTTCTAACCCACTGTAATGCACACCCCCTTATCCCATATAGTTCCAATTTATTGAATAATATGTCATGATTTATTGTATCGAAAGCTTTTTTTAGATCAGTGAATAAACCAACTGCGTATTTCTTTTCATCTATGGAAAGTTGTTCGGGTTTTTCGGAATCCATACTGACTGTCAGAGAGTAAATTGCGTTTATCTGTGAAATTGTCTAATTTGTTATTAAATAGTTTTTCCAAAATTTTTGAGAATTGTGGGAAAAGAGAGACAGCTCTGTAATTTGTGAAGTGGTGTTTGTCTCCAGTTTTGTACAACGGTATAACTTTAGCTATTTTCATGCCATTGGGGAAATTGACCAGTTTGTAATGATAAGTTAAAAATATGCGTTAGAGGTTTGGAGATCCCGTCAGCAACCTTTTTTACTATTTTCATGTCTATTTCATTATAGTCAGTCGTTGTTTTGTTTTTGCATTTATTCACAATATCAATTGTGAGGTTAATCAAACTTTTGAACTAGTTTGTCCTTATGAACTGTCACATGCTTTGTAAACAGATGTCAGGACAGCCACTTCCTGATATAGACAAGGGTTTCGACTGTCCTGGGGACAGCTGTCCCATTGTCATTAAGGTTAACTAAATGTTAGCTGGACGAATCTTTTCAGACTTCCCGTTTTGTCCGGAAGGCATTTGACCAGGCACCGCTCATCACCTGGAGAACACCATCCCCACAGTGAAGCATGGTGGTGGCAGCATCATGCTGTGGGGGTGTTTTTCATCAGCAGGACCTGGGCGACTAGTCAGGATTGAGGGAAAGATGAATGCAGCCATGTACAGAGACATCTTGGATGAAATCCTGATCCAGAGTGCTGTTGACCTCAGACCAGGACGACGCTTCATCTTTCAGCAGGACAACGACCCAAAGCACACAGCCAAAATATTAAAGGAGGGGCTTCAGAACAACCATGTCAATGTCCTTGAGTGGCCCAGCCAGAACCCAGACCTGAATCCCATCAACATCTCTGGAGAGATCTGAAAATGGCTGTACACTGACGCTCCCCATCCAACCTGATGGAGCTTGAGAGGGTCTGTAAGGAAGAATGGGCAAAACTGCCCAACAATAGGTGTGCCAAACTTGTAGCAACCTATTCAAAAAGACTTGAGGCTGTAATTGCTGCCAGAGGAGCTTCTACAAAGTATTAAGCAAACATTATGAATACTTATGCTCATATGATTTTTTGTTATTTTTATTTTTAATAAATTTACAAAAGACTCATCAAAACTTCTTTCATGTTGTCATTATGGGGTGTTTTGTGTAGAATTCTAAGAAGAAAAAAAATAATTTATTCCTATTATCAATAGGGCTGTAACATAAAAGAATGTGGGAAAGGTGAAGCGTTCTGAATACTTTCCGGACTGACTGTAGGTGTATATATGTATATATATTAAATATAGTAATAATGCACATACATATGTTTTTGGTTTCTACCGTCATGGTATCAATCATTAATATGTGTGCAGACAAGGTAAAAAAAAAAAAAAGATTTTAAACTCTGGAAGCCAGTGATTTCATGACCAATGGAATATTATAAATCTCCGCAATTATATTTAGGTAACTTGTGTCCTCATGAATTTAAAAAGGCTCTGAAATCACTAAATACTTGACATAGTCTGCTAAATTAACCTGGCTCCATTCATCTTTAATTTCTTTCTTTTCTTGCTTTTCTTCTTAAAAATTGAGTGCCAGCTTCATTAAACTTTATGTCCTGCAGCTGCAGACCTGTAGTGGATGAACGAAAAGCCTGCACACCCGGATCTGCAGCCTGGTCCGCTGCCAGGTTTCCGTAGTCTAGGGCGAGGTGGACTGCTCCTGCAACCGCCCGCGAGAGGCAGTCAGCGACGTGGTTGCTCTTCCCTGCCACGTGTTTGATGTCCGTTGTGAACTCAAAAATGTAAGTCAACTGTCGCTGCAGACCATGGCTCAGTGATTTTAGACATGGCAAAGGTAAGCTGCTTGTGGTCCACAAAAACTGTGAAACGGCGCCCTTCCAGCATGGAACGAAGATGTCGGATAGCCAGGTAAACACCAAGTAGCTCACGGTCAAAGGTGCTATACTTCTGCTCGTGCTGCGTAACTGCCTGCTGAAAAAAGCGAGAGGCTGCCAGGCGGTACCCACCCACTGCTCATAAACCGCCCCCACAGCATAGTCTGAGGCGTCAGTGGTCAGTGCAATGGGAGCTGAGGAGTCAGGATGAGCCAGCATGGTGGCTCTAGCCAGGGCATTAGCAAAGGCTTTGTCTCTTTCTGGGTTCCAGTCCACCTCACGTTTGGGCTTGCCGCCTTTCAGGGCCTCATACAGTGGTCGCATGGTGTGGGCCGCCCCAGGTAGGAAACGGAGGTAAAAGTTAACCATACCGAGGAACTCCTGCAGTGCTTTCACAGTGTGCGGGCGTGGAAAAACGGTAACTGCCTCCACCTTGGATGGCAGAGGGACCACCCCATCCTCAGTGACCCTGTGCCCCAGAAAGTCAAGGGCGGAGAGGCCTAACTGGCGTTTAGCTGGATTAATGATAAGGCCATGCTGACTAAGCCGCTCGAAAAGAATGCGAAGGTGTGACAGGTGCTCAGAAAGAGATGAACTTGCTATGAGGATATCATTGAGGTACACAAAAACAAAAGTGAGGTGACGTAAAACTGAGTCCATTAACCGTTGGAAAGTCTGAGCTGCATTTTTGAGCCCAAAAGGCGTGCGTAGGAACTCAAACAAACCAAATGGTGTGATCACTGCAGTTTTAGGGATGTCAAGAGGGTGTACCGGCACCTGATGGTATCCTCTGATAAGGTCCACCTTTGAAAAAATTACCTTACCGGCGAGGTGTGCTGAAAAGTCCTGGACATGGGGAACTGGGTAGCGGTCAGGCATTGTTGGCGTTGAGCCGTCGATAGTCTCCGCAAGGCCACCAGCCACCGCCCGGTTTGGGGACGATGTGCAGGGGAGAGGCCCAAGGACTGTTAGAACGTCGAACAATCCCCAGGCGCTCCATGGTCTCGAACTCTGCCTTGGCCACAGCAAGTTTGGCCGGGTCGAGGCACCACGCGCGGGCGTACACAGGCGGACCAGTGGTGCTGATGTGGTGCTCCACACCATGCTTGGCAGTAGCAGAGGAGAAAGTGGGCCATGTGAGCGCCGGGAACTCGGCGAGCAGCTGCTGGAAACTATCCGTGACAGGGAGCAGGCTGGATAGGTGTATGGTAGTAGAAGCACTTGGTGTGCTTGCATACGAACAAAAAGTGACAGCGTCAATTAAGCAGTGGTTTTTTACATCCACGAGTAGGCCATATGCACACAAAAAATCTGATCCTAAGAGGGGAAAAGCAACCTTGGCAGTAACCAAATCCCAGCTAAATTGCTGACCTCCAAAAAAAACGTGCCTCGTACCAGAATCAGAATCAGAAAAGGGTTTATTGCCAAGTTTTCACACGAGGAATTTGTTATGGTGATTGGTGCAA
Organism: Cololabis saira; assembly: GCF_033807715.1. Taxonomy (NCBI): domain Eukaryota; kingdom Metazoa; phylum Chordata; class Actinopteri; order Beloniformes; family Belonidae; genus Cololabis; species Cololabis saira. The sequence continues at coordinate 23,728,715 of NC_084610.1, read as the reverse complement.
CACAATGCAATTATAAAAACAAATATATAAGAGATAAAATAAAATGTATAAACAATAAAAAGTATAAATAATAAAATAAAATGTAGACCAGAAATGTACAAAATGAGGTTTTAAAGTGCCGGGTGAGTCTGTACAAAAGTGACTTAGGAACTTAGGATAGGTAAAAGTATAGACAGAAATGTACAATGAGGTTTGTAAAGTGCCGGATATGAGTCTGTACAAATGTTACGGGGTTGGAATATTTACGTTAATGTGGGGGGTGGGGGGAGGGGGGACCGGGGACCGGGGGCCTTGTTGACGAGGACAGCTGCAGACGGGAAAAAACTGTTCTTGTGGCATGAGGTTTTGGTCCTGATGGAGCGCAGCCTCCTGCCAGAGGGAAGAGTCTGGAACAGTTTATGTCCGGGGTGGGAGGGGTCTGCTGCAATCTTTCCTGCACGCTTCAGGGTCCTGGAAGTGTGCAGGCCCTGCAGAGATGGGACGTTGCAGCCAATCACCTTCTCTGCATAGCGGATGATACGCTGCAGCCTGCTCCTGTCCTTCACAGTGGCAGCAGCGTACCAGATGGTGATGGAAGAGGTGAGGATGGACTCAATGATGGCCGTGTAAAACTGCACCATCATTGTCTTTGGCAGGTTGAATTTCTTCAGCTGCCGCAGGAAGTACATCCTCTGCTGTGCTTTTTTGGTGAGGGAGGTGATGTTCAGCTCCCACTTGAGGTCCTGGCTGATGATGGTCCCCAGGAAGCGGTAGGACTCCACAGAGTCTGCTGGGGAGTCACACAGGGTGATGGGGGCAGGTTGGGCTGCGTTCCTCCTGTAGTCCACTATCATCTCCACTGTCTTTAGAGCGTTGAGCTCTAGGTTGTTCTGACCGCACCAGGTCACCAGCTGGTCCACCTCCCACCTGTAGGCGGACTCATCACCATCAGATATGAGTCCAATGAGGGTGGTGTCGTCCGCAAACTTCAGGAGCTTGACGGACTGATGACTGGAGGTGCAGCTGTTGGTGTACAGGGAGAAGAGTAGAGGAGAGAGAACGCAGCCTTGAGGGGATCCGGTGCTGATGGTCCGAGGGTCAGAGACATGTTTCCCCAGCTTCACCCACTGCTTCCTGTCAGACAGGAAGTCAGTGATCCACCTGCAGGTGGAGTCAGGCACGTTCAGCTGGGAGAGCTTGTCCTGGAGCGGAGATGGGATGATGGTGTTGAAAGCAGAGCTGAAGTCCACGAACAGGATCCTGGCGTAGGTTCCTGTGGAGTCCAGGTGCTGGAGGATGAAGTGCAGGGCCATATTTACAGCATCGTCTACAGACCTGTTGGCTCTGTAGGCGAACTGCAGGGGATCCAGTAGTGGGTCGGTGATGTTTTTGAGGTGTGGCAGCACAAGGCGCTCAAAAGACTTCATGACCACAGAGGTCAGGGCGACGGGTCTGTAGTCGTTAAGTCCTGTGGTCCTTGGTTTTTTGGGGACAGGTATGATGGTGGAGGTTTTGAAGCAGGCTGGCACATGGTATGTCTCCAGGGAGGTGTTATAGATGACCGTGAACACCGGAGACAGCTGATCGGCACAGTGCTTCAGGGTGGATGGGGAGACAGAGTCCGGTCCTGCTGCTTTGCGGGGGTTTTGTTTTTTGAATATTTTATTAACGTCCCTCTCCAGGATAGAGAGGGGCGTCGCAGTGGTGTGGGGGGGTGGAGGATGGGGCCTCTGGGGTGTGAAGTGGTGGAGAGGCTCCAGCCCCTGCTGGGGAGGCGGGGGTGCTGTTGGAGGAATGGAACTGGGGAATTTGAATGCAGTCCCGGGGGATGGTGTCAGGACTGTCCCTTTGTTTATAAAAGCGACAGTAGAACTCATTCAGGTCGTTGGCTAGGCGTCGGCCGTTGGTGGAGGGGGGGGCTCTGGGTTTGTAATTTGTGATCCATCTCAGTCCCTTCCAGACTGAGCTGGCATCATTGTCTGAGAACTGTTGGCGTAGTTTCTCAGAGTACAGTCGTTTAGCTGCTCTCACCTCCTTGCTAAACGTGTACTTTGCCTTTTTGAGCCTGTCCTTGTCGCCACTCCTGAACGCTTCCTCCTTCTGCAGCCTCAGCCTTCTGAGCTTAGAAGAGAACCAGGGTTTGTCATTGTTGTAACTAACCCTGGTTAGTGATGGAACACAACTGTCCTCACAGAAGCTGATGTAAGAAGTAACAACCTCTGTGAGGTCATCCAGACTGCTGGTAGAAGTCCTGAAAACATCCCAGCCAGTACAGTCCAAGCATGCCTGAAGATCCTCCACAGCTTTCCTGGTCCATTGTTTTGATGTCCTCACAACAGGTCTGCAGAGCCTTAATTTCTGCTTGTATGCAGGAATCAGGTGGACCATGAGGTGGTCTGAGTGTCCCAGTGCAGCTCGAGGGACGGCATGATAAGGTCTGCTCACTGTAGAGTAACAGTGATCCAAGATGTTTCCTTCTCTGGTCGGGCATTTAATTAATTGTCTGTATTTTGGGAGTTCATGGCTGAGGTTACCTTTGTTAAAGTCACCGAGGACAGTAACTAAGGAGTCCGGGTTTGTCCGCTCGACGTTCAGTATCTGGTCGGCGAGCACAGGCTGGGCGTCCTGCACGTGGGCCTGCAGAGTGATGTAAACACCGACCACAATGAATGAGGAGAACTCACGGGGAGAGTAGAAGGGTTTGCAGTTTATAATAAAACATTCCAGATCGGGAGAACAGTGTTGCTGGATCACTGTCACATCCTTGCACCAGCCGTTGTTGATGTAAAAGCAGATTCCTCCACCTTTCTTTTTTTCGGAGAGCTGCGTGTCTCTGTCGACTCTGAAGAGCTGGAAGCCTGCCAGCTGCAGCGCAGAGTCTGGGATGAGACCACACAGCCACGTCTCCGTGAAGCAAATAACGGAAGATGAAGAAAGGTCTCTGTTTTTCCCCACCAGTAGTTAAAGTTCGTCCATTTTATTGCAGAGTGATCGCACATTGGAGAGAAATATGCCAGGTAAAGGTGTGCGGAGTCCGCGCCGGCGGAGACGCACGAGCGCGCCGGCCCGTTTACCTCTCCTCCGGCGCTTCACCGCGTGAACAAAGGTGAGCGCACCTTTGACTAGAATGTCCAATAATTCCACTGATGGTAAAAGAAAAGTGGGAAATAAATCCGCTGGAGTTGTTCCCCTAATGTTCATCAGCTCTTCTCTGGTGAAAGAGCGCCGGGTGCCATAGCAGAAAACTGCGTTATTTCTGCGATCTAACGGCGGTTCAGAAGCGCCGACAGCGGCTGCACAGTTCTGCTGCTGAGTCGCTATCTATCTATCTATCTATCTATCTATCTATCTATCTATTCTGAAAAGTGACCGGATTCTCTCTGTTACATTCGTCACACTCTCACAAAACTAGATAAAATGACGTGTGGTGTCGCGACCTTGACGTGCGTCACCACACGTCATTTTATTTAGTTTTTAACAGCTACACCTTTAGATTGTGCCGTGAAAATATTGTCAGACATTACAGTTTTTCTCAGTCGCTTTGGTGCTATTCTCAGATCACTCTTAACATTTGCACAACACTTAGTGCATTTCTCAGAACAATTATCACAAACTGCAAAACCCAGTGGATGACCTGCAAAAGCGCGTCACTTGCTCAAAATGGATTGTCTATCCCTCAAAAGCAAGTACTCATGTCAATGAAACTGTCAGTGTCGTCAAAATGAGAAGTCCTGTCACCATCGTTTATGAGCATGATAGTCAAATGGCTTTGTCATGTTTTCATTAGGACACTATATTCTCTAAGAGTTTTCTAATGTAAAAAAAAAGGTCAAGACTTGGTGACACTACCTGAAAATGCTCAAGGCAGAACTATACACTACTTGTACAGCCATTTGAAAACTACAGTAAAGTTACACATTGCTGTAGTTAGGGGAGTAACTGAGTACAAGACACTGAATATGTATGTTTCACATTTTTACTGTATGCTCTTTGCAATTCTACAGCATTGTGCAAAAGAGAAATACACTACAGTCACTAATTTACTGTAGAACAAACATAAGAAACACCTTTTTGGTAAAGCTGTGCACAAATGTGAACAATACACTATAGCAGTACATATTCTAACTGAACATAGGTACAGTAAATCATTCTGGCACATCCAGACGTTCCTGTCTGTCTGGCCACATATTTTCATCTACATCACAACGGATATCATCCCTTGCAATGCAACGAGGAAAGTATCTTCTGGAGTGGCGAATCCACCCTCTGCATGAATCTGCTGTGATGTCGTCACATGCTGCATCCATGGCTGCTAGCAGGGCCATTTGTGTATGTGGACGCCGGTCATAAACCTTCCACCTCCAAGCAGAAAAAAACTCCTCAATTGGATTAAGGAATGGGGAGTAGGGAGGGAGATACTCGACCAGCATCCTGTCATCATGTGCAGCAAACCACTGCCTGACCAGAGGTGAAAGGTGAAAACGGACATTATCCCATACGACGACATAATTGCTCTGTTGGCCTCCACCCCTCTCATTCTCGGGGATTATATCCCTGTAAAGAGAGTCTAAAAAAGTGAGCAGGTGTTGTGTATTATATGGACCAATGCGTGGGATATGGGTGAGGACTGCATTCTCCGAGATGGCTGCACACATTGTGATATTTCCTCCGCGTTGGCCTGGGATGTCAGTGGTTGCTCTCTGTCCTATTCTATTCCTTCCACGCCTTCTACCTTTGGCCAGATTGAAACCCGCCTCATCGATGTAGATGAATGTGTGCAGTGGTTCCCTTGCTTCCAGCTCCAGTACACGCTTTATTGAGAGAGAGAGAGAGAGAGAGAGAGAGAGAGAGAGAGAGAGAGAGAGAGAGAGAGAGAGAGAGAGAGAGAGAGAGAGAGAGAGAGAGAGAGAGAGAGAGAGAGAGAGAGAGAGAGAGAGAGAGAGAGAGAGAGAGAGAGAGAGAGAGAGAGAGAGAGAGAGAGAGAGAGAGAATTGCTAGTGTACTGCATGGGACTACACAAAGTAAAACAGTTTACAGTGCTGAAAATTAGAGTATACATAGAAGACATGTTTTACCTGTACATACTGGTGACGGATCTCCTTCACTCTGTCACTGTTCCGGTCAAATGGCACTTTGTACAATTGTTTCATGCGCATTTCATTTCTTTTGAGCACTCTATCAATTGTAGCAATTGACACAGATTCAATATTGCCAAATACATTGTTATCCTCTATGACAGCGCTTTGAATTTCTCTCAACCTTATTGCATTGTTTGCAATCACCATTGCACAAATGGCTTCCTCTTGCTGCGGGGTAAAAAGGGGACCTCTTCCACCTCTGTGAGGTTGTCTTTCAATCCTATGTGGTGCAGAGTAAAATTACACCAATGCACAGTAAACATGAGATATTACTGCATGAGATGTTGGATTACTGTCAAATACTATACATACCTGTTCTCCCTTCGAAATGTTTGAATGTTTGAATTCACAGTGGTTCTTCCAACATTTGGCTGCACCCTCCGACCAGCCTCAGCCATTGTGAGGCCGTGATTGATAACATGGTCCACAATTGTAGCCCTAATTTCATTAGGAATATGCGTATGTATTCGGCCTCTTCCCCCTCTTCCCCTGTTTTGTCCCCTGTTTTGTCCCCTTCCCCTTCCTCCCCGCATCCTCACCCCTCTTCCACCATGCTGACCTTCCATTTCTGTGTCACAGAATTGTAGAAATGGTACACATGTCTTGCTCGGTCTATATATGCTTGCCAAGTGATGGTTCATGGGATTCAGCCCTGAGTGATTGTGGACAAGTGGCTTGTCATTGGTTGCAACTAAATGCTTCACACACCTCCTCATGAGTGAAAACTGAAGTTCACCTGAGAGCAATTGTTCAATTTAGAGAGATTTCCAGGAAAAAATGATAAAGAAAGGTATTACAGTAAATTAGCTTGACACAATTTGATAACTTGTTCAACAATTTTGTATGTAATGACTAAAGCAATGAAATGAGGACTATTAGTTTTTTAGGAAATGACTATTCAGCGTCCATAAGTATAGTTCATTTTGACTGACATGACATAAACAAATGATAATGTTGTAAAACAGCAGAGAATTGTATGAGAGCAACTGATACATGTCCAAAAGCATTTGCAATGTGTTCAGAGGAAGGATAAACTGCTACTATGATGTGGACAAAGGACTACATGTTGTGGAGGTTGAACTAATAGTTATGAGAACTTTCATTCTGATCTGAGAATAGCACCAAAGCGACTGAGAAAAACTGTAAACCAGTCCGCGGTACAGAAAAGGTTGGGGACCAGTGGTCTAGAGGAGCGGTGATGGAGCCTGTTCAAGCAGGCCAGGAACACGCTGGCGAGGGAGATCAGAAGAGCAAAGATGAGCTAAGGAGAAAGACTGCAGAGTCGCCTTTCTGCCAACTCTGATCCCTTTTCTGTGTGGAGAGGTCTGCAGAACATCAGCGGGTTCAGAAGAACATCTGCAGAACATCAGCGGGTTCAGAAGAACATCTGCAGAACATCAGCGGGTTCAGAAGAACATCTGCAGAACATCAGCGGGTTCAGAAGAACATCTGCAGAACATCAGCGGGTTCAGAAGAACATCTGCAGAACATCAGCGGGTTCAGAAGAACATCTCCACGCCCTGCAGGCGCCTCAGGCTCCGAACCAGCTGAACAGTTTTTACTGCAGGTTCGACAATCAGACCACCATCACCCCCCCAAGCCCCCTGGCTTCCACCTTTACACGGATCTTCAACTGGTCCCTGGAGCTGTGACTCAAAAACTCCACCATCATCCCAGTTCCCAAGAAACCCACCATCACAGGACTAAATGACGCCAGGCCTGTCGCCCTGACATCTGTGGTCATGAAATCCTGAGCCACCTGATATATATATATATATATATATATATGTATTTATATGTATTTATATGTGTTTATTAGCACTTGGTTAGACTACTAACTGCATTCCATTGCCCTGTACTTTTGAACTGTGCAATTACAATAAAGTCTAATCTAATCACAGGCTCCCTGCTCCACCCCCTGCAGTTTGCCTACCGGGCAAAAAGGTCGGTGGATGACGCAGTCAACATAGGACTGCACCACACCTGCGTCACCTGGACACCCCAGGGAGGTACGCGAGGATCCTGTTTGTGGACTTCAGCTCAGTGTTCAACACCATCCTCCTGTAATCCTCCACCAGAAGCTCACCCAGCTCAGCGTGCCTGCCCCCACCTGTCAGAGGATCACCAGCTTCCTGAGTGACAGGAGGCAGCAGGTGAGGCTGGGGAGCATCACATCCAGCACCCGGACCATCAGCACTGGCCCCCCCAGGGGTGCGTCCTCTCACCACTGCTCTTCTCCCTCTACTCCAACGACTGCATCAATCAATAAATCAATCTTTTTATTTAGACTCAGGTCCATTAAAAAAGACAAACAAACATACAGCGTCGACCAAGGGGGAAATTTTCGGTGTGGCAACTGTAAATGCTGTGACAATATGGTCAGAACTGACACTTTTATGGATGTTTTTAACAACAAGTTCTATTTTATTTCCAGCTTTATGAATTGTAACACTACTCATGTTGTATACCGGCTTGAATGCATCTGTGGTTGTTTTTACGTAGGCCTCACAAAAAGGAGATTGAGGGACAGGGTGGCTGAACAAAAATATGCCATTCGTACCAAAAATGTGAACTACCCAATGGCCAAACACTATATGGAGGCACAACACACAGATGACTCTTCTCTACGAGTTTCAGGGATTGAGGTGATCAGTGTTGATGCAAGGGGTGGGGACAGATTCAGGGCCTCAAGCAGAGAGAGGCTTATTGGATTCATGTCCTGATGGACCCCCTAAACCCTGTTAAGGGGTCCAGCCCCCCCAACCCTAAACCCCCCCAGGGCCACCAGCTTCCCTGGCCTCAATGAGGATTTTGACCTTTCATCTTTTCTATGATTTAGTTATTTTTGTTGTATAATTATTAGTTTTCTTCTGTTGGGTCTCTTTGTTTGCATTTATATTCACATTGCTCTTCTGTTTTGTCATTACTTTTCAGGCCATTTTGTGACTTACTGTCATGTTTTGTTTACAGGAGGGGAGATTTTCTCTATATATTTAGTTTTATTATTCTTTGTATGGTTTTCATTTTGGCACTCTTGATTTACGTTATACTGCTACACTGTGTAACTTATTAACAGTCAATTTATTTTGTTTGATTGTTCAGGGAGCAGAATATCTGGGTGCTCCTGCCGGCGCCTCCTTCAGGCCTGGAGGAGAACTGCATAGACCTGAGGAGCCACAGCTGAACTGAATTCTATATATTATGTTTGTTGTCTCTTGTCTCCATACATCCTGAGGAAGGCGTAAGCCGACACGCGTTGGTGTTTTTTAGAATGTAACCCAGTCCAAATAAAGTTTTTTTTTTTTAACTTTTTTCAAGCCACCAGAGTGCCTGCATTTTTTCTTTTGAAAACATACAGCAATATTTATAAAAAGACAGTCATACCAGTGTTTCCACATAGCAGACTGGAGGAATGCTGGGAGTTCTGGAGATAATGAAGGGTCACCAGACGAGCTGGGACCGCCAGCTGAGCCAAGTTTGATCCTAATACTACTTTATACTTCTTGTCCTTTTATATTAGAAATGCTCCAAATGAAATTATAGATACTTTTGATACTTCAAAAGTCATTTGTGGTAATGTTTATCATTAACAGGTGGAAAGTAACTAAACTATTCAGATTTAGTCTAAACTACACGCTGCTGGTAGGTACTACTTTTTTCACTTTAATAATAGTTCTTATTTTTGTTTATTATTCTCTTTTTTATTTTAATGGTTTTATTATTCTTATTAAGGATCTTTTTTTAGTGATGGAAACACATTTTTCAAACACTCTGGTTTTTTGGTTGTGATATGTCATCTATATTGTGAATGAGGCTGCTACCTTTTAAAATAAATAGCTACATAAGTGACTCTCATGTCTTTCATTCTGAAGCTATAATAGCTGTAATAGATTTATTGGGCACATTTTACTCAATATCGGATCGGAAAGGAAATCCATGGTATCAAACATCACTACTTGTACGGAAGAGTGTCAGGACCATGCAGGAGAAAAAATATTTGAGGGCGAAATATTTTTTTTTTATTGTGCACTTCAAGAAAAAAGTCGAAATGTCGAGAAAAAAGTCAAAATGTTGAGATTAATGTTGAGATACAATTTCGAGAAAAAAAGTTGAAATGTTGAGCTTAATGTTGAAATACAATTTCAAGAATAAAGTCTAAATTTTGTGAATAAAGTCAAAATTTTGAGAATAAAGTTGAAATACAATTTGGTGAATAAAGGCAAAATGTCTCCTCTGGCCCATCAAATCCAGTTAGGAGAGCGAATGACAGCTCTGCAGCAGCCACCGTAACTAACTAACTAACTAACTTACATCCTTAGAGTGGAACGTTATGCAACTGCATATGTGTGATATGTGTTTCAAATCAATATAGTGTGGCGGGATGAGGCTCGACTCCAGAGGTTGGTAAAACACTTCTTTATTCCGTGACAGCGGAATCCAACTGGTAAAAGAACTGACAGTTGACAACTAACAGTTGATAACAGAAAACAAGCATACGTTGCTAAGCAACCAATAAACACTTGTGACCACGCCCCCTTCCATACAGTCCTGATAGGTGCGAGGTCCGTTATTGTGTCCACCACAATAGACTTTTTTCTCAACATTTTGACTTTTTTCTCGACATTTCTACTTTTTGCATAATGTGCATAATGAAAAAAAAAAATCCTCTAAAATATTATTTTATTATTTTCCTGCCTGGCTCTAATACTCTTCTGTACTACTTGATTGTGTGGATTTAGACGTGAACGGACCGTCCTGACTTGGTGGTCAAGGGTCAGAGTTTTATCTTTGGTACCTCCTTCATGTAATTACCTTCTACTCTGATAAAGACTCAAGTGATTTCCTGTAAACGGAGCTGTGTGCTGTCTCTCACCCGGACCAAGCCCTTTTACAGCTCATTTATGACCCCGGGTGGGTTCCAGGGTCACCGCTTATTATAAACTAAAGGAACAAACTTTGATCATATAGTTGTTTTTTAGCTCGCTGTCACACTTCATTTTTAGCTCGCTGTCATTTGGTCATTCCAGGGATTATTTTGCTGAGTTCATCCACGTCCAGTAGGAATAAATTAGTAAAATTAGGAGTAAAAACAGGAGAAGGTGAAGGAAGGAGCTTATCTGGAAACAGATCTAGATAGTGTCAGTCTGCGTTCAAGGGTCAGATGGAATGTTTCCTTCAGGACACAAAGGTTGGTTCATTTTACACTCCCATCCCAGCTGTTCAGTTGCTGTGAGCGACTGTAAAGGGTTTAATCAGGGCAGGAAACGGGTCTGTCCCGGGTCTCAAACGGATTCTGTCCACCAACTGAAGGTAAGGTGTTTATCTTCCTCTAGAGCAGCTGAGCAGCTGTTTCCAGCTGTTTCCTGCTGTTTCCAGCTGTTGGAGACATTAAGGAGCTCCAGAGCGGGTAAAGCTGAAGGGGGGGGACTTTTACATGATAAAACGTATTTACACCTTCAATGCACCGAGAAAAACCCGCCTGAAGTCGTAAGTGTCATGCAGAGAGTCTCAGACCCGCCCAGCGTTGCAGCGACGATGACGTCACGACCGACTCGTCCGCGTTCAAGCTGGAAAGTCTGAATATCACGCAGAAGTGTCACATCAGCCAAGAAAACTCGCCACGAGGAGAAAATAATGTTTGAGTTGGAAACCAAGAAAGAAAAACTGTGTATAAGGGTGATTCTTCAATTAAGGGAGTTTTTCTGTTCCCATGGTAAATTTTCAAGAAAAAAATGTTTTTTAGAAAAAACAATTATTGCATTTGTTAAGGTTAAGTTGTAGTAGCTATGAAAAAAAATAACTGTCTCAATGATGACATTTTAATACTTTTTCAGTGTGTTGAAAATGGAAATGTGCAAGAATTTCACTGTTTTGGGTTTGTCCCCAACCCAGACTTTTTGACATCCCCTCTATAATAAAGCAATAAAATGTGCTAAATTCATTAAAACTTTACTTTGCATTTCCTTGTAACAACTTAAAAAGGCATTCTTCAAATTCATATAATTTATATTTGTTCAATTTGCAATTTATTTATAGTTAAATATCGCTGTCCCTCATACATCCGTCATTACCATCACACTCAACATTTTAGAGAGCAATAAAGTTTTTACAAACAGTTACTTACATTGTTGCATGCAAATTAGATGCTCCAGAGGAACATTCCCAGACATGAGGCAGAAGCCTGATTTTTTGATGCTCACATATGTAAGCAATTTGATGTTTTATACACCCTGATCTGAGTATGTTTATTAGGCGTCATTACCAAACAAGTCACTAGTTGAGTATTTTAATTCATTAATAGGACATTTCACTTTATTTACATATATTCAGTGTACAGTGTGCTTAGCTAACCTGTTAGCTTAGCTAGTCAAAAAATTTGCCAACATTTTCTGCAAAGAGTGAGAATTGTCATTACATCACGTGTCATTACCATCACAAAAGTGACTGTGATGGTGATGACTATCAGTGATAGTAATGACAATTTATCTGTTTATTACCTTATAACTAGAATATATTATCGTAATTTACCATGCACTACTTTACTATGATACATAATTGAACAGTGACAAACCATAATTTACATTATTTTTGTTTGAAGATGTCAACATGGCCCCAGCTAAAGCAGCTCAACGGTCAAAAAAATACAGTGACACAATCAAGGAAGATCCTGAGAAATATCAGCAATATCTTGAAAGACAAAAAGAGAGATACAAAAAAAGAAAAGAGACAGGAAAATTGAAAGCCATCTCACAATTTTCAAAGCGGGAACAAAGATGCAGGAGACGACAGTGGAAAGTTAACCAAAGAAACAGTAGGGCCAGTAATAATTCTGCAGTGTCTGTACAACCGCCCGGATGAGCCATCCAGTGTCACGTGGCTTCTACGAGCCGTTCAGATTCAGTGCATTTTCGTTATGTAACCAAAATGTAAACCACGCCCACAACTATAAAACTGTGTAACTGCTTGCGGCGTCCGACATCGCACTTCGCACTGCGTGATATCGGATGCTCTCTGTCCATCTCCCTCCAGCAGCTGCCACTTTATTGAGGTTTTTGTAGTGAAATGAGGAGGAATCATAGAGATAACTTCTCACTTCAACTAACTGGATCAGCCGTTCCTCATCCGTGACTGTTTCCTACAGCGCTTTCAATCGTCTTTCAATCGTCTTTCAACCGCCTTTCAACCGCCTTTCAACGTGAGCGACAGGAAGAAAATAGAAGCAGGGCATCCGACAAATGTTCAGCTCAAAATGGCGCAGCACGCAGCACTGCAGCCAGTTAGGACAGTCCAATAGACAATAAAGCAATGGAATTGATTTTGTCGCTCACGCTTGCTCGCATCGCATAAAGCCTGATTTATGGTTCCGCGTTAAATCGACACAGAGCCTACTGCGTAGGGTACGGCGTAGTCTACGGTGCGCATCGCCGCGTACCTTTCGCCGTAGGCTCTGCATTGGTGTAACGCAGAACCATAAATCAGCCTTAACTCCGCCGGCCGGAGCTTCCACCATTTTTTCGTAGCGGTGTATCGTGTCATTCAGACATTTTGGTGTGACAACTTTGAAAAAAGCATCATAATATCAAAATGATCATGAAGTACAATCAAAGCTATGCTAAGATCTTTGTTCCAGACCAATTGATTAACCTTTTGAAATAGAAAAAACAGAGATTAAAGAACTTTATTTTTTTCAAAATTCCAAAAGTCAAAAGTGCCCCGAATTGAAGAATCACCCATAAACAGCAGCAGAAACACGATAGAGCAGATTCTCCGGGTCAGTGAAGGAGCTTTGTTACGATTCATGAACAACTTCCTCATCATTAAAAGAATAAAGTGCAGCAAATGTTAAAAAACAGCAACAAAAAACACGCGTTTTGTTGTAGTTAGTAGTGCAGGGTGATAAACGCTGTGTTTGGTTACTTTAGAACATTTATGGACCATCTCAGCAGGGAGTTAACGTCTTTTACTGATATTCACTAATAATTAATATTTACTGCTATTACTGTAATTACTACTACTATTACTACTGTTATTACTAATACAACTACTGCTACTACTGTCAGTACTACTAGTACTATTCCTGGGCTCTGACCTGTTGTTGGTCCGAGGTTATATTTAGTTCATCCTTTTGTCACAGCAGCACATTTGTGACCAACTTTTCCTTCTGATGGTGTTTTTCAGGACAGTTTCCTGGTGCAGTGCTGCCAAACATCCCGCAGAGGGCAGTACTGGTAGACTGGTTTTGGTACATGCAGTAATGCAGCTTTTTACACCACATTTGTCCCGCTTGTATCATGTAAAGATGAGTTGATGTGATGGTTGTTTCCTCTGCAGATGAAGACAGAAAGTGTGTGAATGCAGCAGCATGGACCAGTGTGAGGACAAGAGAGTTCCTCTGCTCCGGGAACAGAAGAGACGACGAGAAGCTCAGAGGTGAGACAAGACAAGACCGCCTAAACCCAGACCAAGACCAGAAAGTATCAAGACCAAGACCAGTTCAGCTCCAGATCAAACAGAAATCTGGTTATTTCCTGATCCTGCGTGATTGTAGAACATCATCCTGGTTCAGCTAGTTTCCATATGAGCTTGTTTTCAACTGCAGCTCAATAACACAGAGAAGTGGATGATGATGTTGAACTCACTAGAAATGTTTCCATCCATCAGCTGAGATCAGATATGTGTGGCGACTGCACTACCGCTATTTCTACACTATTGGAGGATTGACTCCAGTGCTTTTAAGGATTGACACGACTACTAACTAGTCCCAAAGTATCTAGCAGAATAACCAGCTCCAACACCCCCCTCCACCTCAGAAACTACTAACTAGTCCCTAACTAGTCCTCTAGCAGAATAACCAGCTCCAACACCCCCCTCCACCTCAGAAACTACTAACTAGTCCCTAACTAGTCCTCTAGCAGAATAACCAGCTCCAACACCCCCCTCCACCTCAGAAAAGGAAAGAAGAGGAAATGTTACTGATTTAAATTGGACTCAATTTGGAGATGAAACCTGAATTTTAAATATTAAAGATTCAAATTACATTATTTACCATTACAGTAATCAGATTACACCATATATCAGCATCACTGAAATGGACCTGATGCTTAATTAATCACAACGATGTGCAAATATTATTCATATATTTACATAAAGAAAGCAGTTATAAAACACAAAACTGTCATTAAATACAGACGCATGTAGATGCACCAAAACATAAAATCAGATGCAAAATACAAATAGTTTACAAAACTGTACATTAAAAGAGGAAGAACTGGTGATCAGATTCTTTCACCTTTGTGCAACGGACTCTCAATTATCTGAGTCTGAGACCTGGAGAGACCAGACCAAGACCAAAGACTGTCGAGACCAAGACCAAGACCATAAAAAAAAGTGGTCTTGACCAAAACCGGTCTCGAGACCTACAAGTCTAGGTGAGACGAGTGTCTGACCATCATTGATGACAGAAGTTGTGCCTGAACACACTGAGACGATAAAGACATTTGGAAGCAAACAAGTTTAACATTCAGTGATCAACTCAACAGAACAACTTTTTAGTGGAAAGGCTAAGAGTGGATTTTAGGCAGAATCGTGCATTTGGTGATACAAGCATGAAAATTAGCATGAGCAGTCTCCAAGGGTCACTTGACAAGGAAACTGCCCGGGCCACTTGAAAATTCAAGTTGAATTTTTCAAGATGGCCGCCACCTTGGTCGATCAATTAAGTGATTTAATTGTTGATATAGGCATAAAAATTGGCATGAGCAGTCTCCATGGGTCACTTGAGATTGGGACATCATGTCCTGGAGAACTTCTTTATAGTCCTTTCCACTCGCTCGAGCCAAAGTTTTTAAATCATCCAAGAAGGATTTGGTCTTTGTACCGCCCACTCCTTCTGTGTACAATTTGGACAAGTTTTGAATGATGAACGTGTTTTCTTCATCATTTGTAAGATATGTATGTGGCAATAGTGGCTCTAATGATAGCATTGCAGATCCTGAGGCATATTCAACAACCATATAGTGATTAAACTGTGATTGTGTCCTTGATAATTTCAGTCCTATTAATTACACCGTATTGTTTCAGAAAATCCACAACCTCATCATAATCATCCATTTCCTCCACTCCATTTGGAATTTTCAAATACCTCCATCTTTAAGTTGATGGTACCTTTACGTTAATCAATAACCTTCTCCTGGCTGGCTCGCCACAATTATGTAACATATACCGTATGGGAATAAGTAGTTTGACTGCTATCAGAAGTAGGTGGTTATGAGAAGGAATTACATTGAACATAAAAGAACCTCAGACACTGTAAATATGCTTGAAACAATGTTATTATTAAATAAACCAAAATAAAATAAATAGCAACGGTTGAGAAAAAAAAAAAAAAAAAAACCCAAAGTGACTTAATCAGTCATTGGTCAAAGTTCAAAGTTCAGAGTTCATATGCTCCCTGGGCTTAGCTCGCCATCGTGATAGTTGAAGTGGTGATGGAGGGGCTGTGTGGGTTATGGCGCTGAGGGCCTACCGTCCTGGTAGGTAAGCAACTGGCACATGCTAGCTTAGCTCCCTGGGCTTAGCTCTCTGGGCTTGGCTCGCCATTGTGTTATAAGTCATCCAAGATCATTCAGGTCTGATAAGAAACCTGGCCTGAACACAAAAAAGTCCAATAATAAATAAAGATATTTCCAAAACAATAATTTCAAAAACAGCCGTTCTATAAATCATGCAAATCAAACAGTGGTTTTTGCAAATCAAAATAGTCTTCAAAACCACGATCAAAATAACCAACATCAAACAACCAAACAAACAAACCAAACATTTCAAAACAGAGTAACCAATTCTCTATAGCTCATCAGTAATATCAGCGGGTCCTTACGAGTAAATGGAGTCTAAAATGTGAATATTTGATAGTTAGGATTTTTAGTTCAAATGATTAAATGTTTCTAGAGAGAAAGCATACAGACCTGCCACAGCCAGTGGTGTTACCTCACTGTCTGTCGCAAAGTTATGGCTTTGAACTATGGGTGTGGTGTAGAACCTGGTGTGAGTGATTAAGTGAGTGAGTGAACTGGTGAGCTGGTGAGTGTAGTAAAGTAACCACACAGTTTTTGTAGTAGTGCAGTGGCACAACCACATTTTAACACTGGGTTACATCCATCCTTATCCTCACCCCAACAGGGGGAGTCTCTCCCAGCCCCAACAGGAGACATCAAACCCTCACCCCTTGAGAGCCCACCCAGCTTTCTCTCTCCAGGCAGTCAGGACTCCCCACTCCTGGAATTCACTGACAGAATGAAAAGCCTGGTGAATATTGGATTACAACTAACACCATGCCAAAATCCTTTATCCAACCCCCCACATCGCCCAACCCCTCCCAAACCACCACCTCGGACAAAGCGGCTAACCAAAAGTCAACGCCCCCCCCATCTCCTCTGAACTAGCATATCAGTGATGTCTGATATCTGTCAACAGATCAGCGCGCTCTTTGAAAAACGCGCTCCCTCGGAGCGCAGGTTCTCCAAATCCTCCAACACTGCAAGATAAGCCATGGTACTTGTATTTTCTTTTCAGGTCGTCCTTCCAAAGCTATCTTTTATAGCTTGTCACACCAATTATTCAAAATGTCTAAATTACTAATGGAGAATTTTTATTAATTGGAGGAAACGGGGAACATGTGCACATGTTCCCCGTTCAGTCACAGTGTTCAGCGATCTCAAACTTCACATGTGAAGTTTGAGATCGCTGAACACCGTGACTCTTTTACTGGGTTCTATTTGTAGTTTCACTGTTCTACCACTAGGTTTTGTGTGTACGCATGGTCGGAGCTGTGCGTATATTTACACGTGTTTCTTCACACAGGTACATGTTGATAAATACCATACTTTGCGTGGGAATGCTCGTACGCACGCTTTACGCACAGATCTGTGCGTACGAACGATTGATAAATGAGGGCCCTGGTGAATATTGGATTACAACTAAACACCATGCTAAAATCCTTTATCCAACCCCCCACATCGCCCAACCCCTCCCAAACCACCACCTCGGACAAAGCGGCTAACCAAAAGTCAACGCCCCCCCCCACCTCCTCTGAACTACCATATCTGTGATGTCTGATATGGGCCGGGTCCAGGTTGTGATGTCAATATTAACATTGTTCTGTCACAGGAAAAGTCTGGGCCCCATGGAATTAAATCAGCTTTCTCTATCCCTGTGATGATAGGTAACAGAAAACGAATCAAACTGGTGAGAAATGAAAAAAGTTCAATTAAATCTGCTAATCTGTTGAGTATAGCATGTCATCCTCGAATCTCACCAGTGTCTCCTGTTAAGGATTTACATGTACATTTAGCCCTTTTAAATGTCTCTGGTTGGCAAATCTTTCTTAATCAATTATTTTATTAACGAGCGCAACCTTGATTTTATGTTTTTAACTGAAACTTGGTTAAGTCTGGAAAATAGTGCAGCAGTTCTTATTGAGTCAACACCCCAGAATTTTAGTTTCTTTAGTGAGGCAAGAATACTTAGGAGAGGAGGCGGAGTTGCCACTCTGTTCAACGACAGCTTCCAATGCAAGAAAATGGCTTATGGTAAATTTGATTCCTTTGAATATGTTGTCATTCAGTTAAAATCCCCCTGTCGAGCAATCTTAGTGACCATCTACAGACCCCCCAAATATGATGCAAGGTTTTTTGATGAGTTTGCCAAACTACTGTCAATAATGTGCATGGATTTTGACTGTGTTGTTTTAGTGGGTGATTTTAACATTCATGTTGATAATCCCAAAGATGGGTGTGCTAAGGAACTTTTAAATATTCTGGAT
This sequence comes from Cololabis saira, assembly GCF_033807715.1. Taxonomy (NCBI): domain Eukaryota; kingdom Metazoa; phylum Chordata; class Actinopteri; order Beloniformes; family Belonidae; genus Cololabis; species Cololabis saira. The sequence goes on along the minus strand of NC_084610.1, from coordinate 23,710,778 downwards.
AATTTTGGGCTTTCCCAGCATGTCACAGATTCAATGCATAACCGAGGACATGTTTTAGATTTAATTATTTCCAAAGTTCTTAATATCTCAGAAGTTGTGGTGAACGATATTGCTCTGTCTGATCACTACTGTGTATTATTCAAAATGACCACCGTTGCCAATCCTATGAAAGGTGAAGCAGAGGTAATCAGAAAGCGTTATATAAATGATAACACCTGTGCATTATTCACCCAGGGTTTTACACCATCACCAACCCTTCCCTCAGTTCTAGTTGATGACCTTGTTAACAGTTTCAGTTCCAATGTTATGACTGTTATTGATTCTATCGCCCCAATTAAGACCAAAGTTCTGTCCCGGGAGGAAAAAGTCAGCCTGGAGAAACGCCCACACTGGTTAAAGAACAGAGAAGGATATGTAGACAAGCAGAACGCAAGTGGCGCAAAAACAAACTTCAGGTATATTACAACATTTATAAAGAGAGTCTTCGCAACTATAACCAGAAACTGAAGAATGCAAGGCAATCATATTTTTCAGAGATTATCGATAGAAACAGTAATAATGCTCGCACACTGTTTTCTGTGGTAGAAAGACTGACAAACCCCACAGCCTCAATCCCCCCTGAACTGATGTCTGAAAAGACCTGTAATGACTTTGCTGACTTTTTCACAAACAAAATATTACAGATAAGACAAGCAATGGGCTCCACCTCAGGAATGATAACACTCCGGCCTTCCTATCCTCTAGTAAAGCTGGGACAGTTCAGCGTTTTAAATGACAAAACCCTAACGGAAACAGTTTCAAAATTAAAGCCCACAACATGCTGTCTTGATATTCTGCCTTCAAACTTTTTTAAAACAGTTTTTAACTGCATAGCTTCGGATGTATTGCAGATAATAAATACTTCTCTTCAAACAGGCCAGTTTCCCCAGGCGTTGAAAACTGCAGTAATAAAACCTCTTCTAAAAAAATCAAATCTGGATGCTACAACACTTAGTAACTATAGGCCAATATCAAATCTGCCATTTTTGTGGAAAATCATTGAAAAGGTCGTTTTCCAGCAAATCCATGCTTTTATGATGCAAAACAACCTCTTTAATGTATTTCAGTCCAGATTTCGGCCACACCACAGCACTGAGACTGTACTCATCAAAGTCCTAAATGATATTCATCTGAATAATGATGCAGGCAAATCCTCTGTTCTGGTATTATTGGATCTCAGTGCTGCATTCGACAGAGTTGATCATAACATTCTTCTCAGCAGACTGGAAAAGTGGGAGGGACTTACCGGCACTGTGCTTCAATGGTTTAAATCTTACTTACACGATAGGGCCTTTTTTGTGTCAATTGGAAACCATGAGTCTGAGAGAACCAAGATCACGCATGGGGTTCCTCAAGGGTCTATTCTCGGACCGCTTCTATTCAACATCTATATGCTACCCCTAGCTCAGATTATGGAACATCACAACATTTCCTACCATACTTATGCCGATGACACACAGCTTTATATTTCAGTGTCACCACGTGACTACAGTCCCCTACTCTCATTGAGTAACTGTATTCACCAAATCAATGATGGATGAGCAAGAATTTTCTCCAGCTAAATGCAGAAAAGACAGAGGTGATCATTTTTGGCCCTAAAAATGAAAGGGAAAAGATCAGCGCTCACCTTAGCTCCATGTCATTGACAGCTACAAATCAAGCCAGAAATCTTGGTGTAATTATTGACTCAGACCTGAACTTCAACAGCCATCTAAAGTTTATCACTAAATCTGTCTATTACCACCTGAAAAACATTGGTAGAATTAAGGGTATTCTGTCTAAACAAGACATGGAAAAACTTATTCATGCATTCATTTTCAGTAGGTTGGATTATTGCAATGGCATCTTTACAGGCCTGAACAAAAAACCAACAGGCAGCTGCAGCTGATCCAGAACGCTGCCACCAGAGTCCTAACAAACACCAGGAAACTGGACCACATTACACCGGTCCTGAAATCACTACACTGGCTTCCAGTGAGTCAAAGAATAGAGTTTAAAATCTTACTGCTGGTCTACAAAGCACTGAATGGTCTTGGACCAAAATACATGGTTGATCTGTTAGTTCCTATGAAGCTCCCAGACCCCTGAGGTTCATCTGGATCTGTTAGTTCCTATGAAGCTCCCAGACCCCTGAGGTTCATCTGGATCTGTTAGTTCCTATGAAGCTCCCAGACCCCTGTGGTTCATCTGGATCTGGTTTGTTGTGTGTCCTAAGAATCAGAACCAAGCAAGGTGAGGCAGCGTTCAGTTATTCTGCTCCTCACCGGTGGAACAAACTTCCTGTAGACCTGAGGTCTGCTCCAACTTTCAGCTCCTTTAAATCAGGGTTAAAAACATTACTGTTTACTCAAGCGTACTCCTAAATTAAACTTACCTGCTGTATTCTACTGCCCTTATTTTTAACAGCTTGTGCTTTTTATTATTTTACTTCTTTTCTTATCATCTTATTCAATCTTATTTGTTATTTACTGTCTAATTATGTCTTGCCGCTTTTAATGTCAATGTAAAGCACTTTGAATTACCTTGTGTTGAATTGTGCTATATAAATAAATTTGCCTTGCCTTGCCTTGCCTTGCCTTGCCTTACAAAACAGCTCGAGCTCAGTAAGGTTGGATGGAGAGCGTTTGTGAACAGCAGTTTTCAGTTCTTTCCACAAATTCTCCATTAGATTCAGGTCTGGACTTTGACTTGGCCATTCTAACACCTGAATATGCTTTTTTGTGAACCATTCCATTGTAGATTTTGCTTTATGTTTTGGATCATTCTCTTGTTGGAAGACAAATCTCCGTCCCAGTCTCAGGTCTTTTGCAGACTCCATCAGGTTTTCTTCCAGGATGGTCCTGTTTTTGGCTCCATCCATCTTCCCATCAATTTTAACCATCTTTCCTGTCCCTGCTGAAGAAAAGCAGTCCCAAACTATGATGCTGCCACCACCATGTTTGACAGTGGGGATGGTGTGTTGAGGGTGATGAGCTGTGTTGCTTTTACGCCAAACATAACGTCTTGCATTGTTGCCAAAAAGTTCGATTTTGGTCTCATCTGACCAGAGCAGCTACTTCCACATGTTTGGTGTGTCTCCCAGGTGGCTTGTGGCAAACTTTAACACTTTATATGGATATCTTTAAGAAATGGCTTTTCTTCTTGCCACTCTCCCATAAAGGCCAGAATTGTGCAGTATACGACTGATTGTTGTCGTATAGACAGAGTCTCCCACCTCAGCTGTAGAACTCTGCAGTTCATCCAGAGTGATCATGGGCCTCTTGGCTGCATCTCTGATCAGTCTTCTCCTTGTATGAGCTGAAAGTGTAGAGGGACGACCAAGTCTTGGTAGATTTGCAATGGTCTTATACTCCTTCCATTTCAATATTATCGCTTGCACAGCGCTCCTTGGGATGTTTAAAGCTTGGGAAATCTTTTTGTATCCAAATCCAGCTTTAAACTTCTCCACAAAAGTATCTCGGACCTGCCTGGTGTGTTCCTTGTTTTTCATGATGCTCTCTGCGCTTTAAACGGACCTCTGAGACAATCACAGTGCAGGTAATAATAATAATAATAATACATTTTATTTCTAAGGCGCCTTTCTAGGCACTCAAGGTCGCCGTACAAAACATGTTAAAATAATTGCAGAATACATTTAAAAACAAACATCAGAAGTATTAAAAAACAGTAGAGGTAAGAACATTAAAAGAGATGAATTGTTAAATGGGATAGGCAGTCTTGAACAGATGAGTTTTGAGTTGTGATTTAAAATTAGGGAATGAATCAATGTTCCTGAGTTGGGGTGGTAGTGAGTTCCAGAGACGAGGAGCAGGTGCATTCATACGGACTCATACAAACTGTAAAAAGTGGGGGGGGGACAAATACATGATTTTGAAAAGTGGGGGTGGGGGGTGGGCATGTCCCCCCTGTCCCCAGTGGAAATTGCATCGTGGCACGGCGTGCTGCCACTCAATCGCTTTATTTTATTGTATACTATTTATATACTTATTCTAACTTTTACTGTGACCACTGTTGAGGAATTTATCAAACCAGTTCAGAAGTCCGCTTTGTGGTCTAGTGAGTTTTTATTCAGCAAGCCGGCGGTGGGCGAACCTACACAGATCGTGTCTGAGTTGGTGTGCCGACCTCGAGTGATGTTGTAACCAGGTTACCCTATAACCCTAACCCTATACAAGAAGTTTAACAACAAAAGGCAGGAATACACAAATCAGGCGAGAGACAAAAGTAATTTACAGTCGGATGTGATAGTGGCCAAATGTCATTATCAGACATTTGGCATGACTGTCACAGACTTCTAAATTACCCCATAGGGTGTTCTCATGATTCAAGTCTGTTTGAACCAACTTCCAGGTGTCGTCTGCAGGGGGTGGGTAGGGAGCTAGGTAGGAAGTTTGAAGCTAACACAAAGGTGTTGGGTCCTAGTTCAAAGCCCTGCAGGGGGCCACGTGCTGTCACAATGCTTCATCACCACCAAATAATGTGGTTTTCCTGGCCTCCATATCATCCACAACATTTTGATCTAAGTCTCCGTGAAAGTCAGTGTCACGGTGGCTGGACACATCTCATTCATTCTGACGCCAAACAGTCTGCAGGAAGCCACTGCGCATGCTCAGTAGGCTCATCCATATGTATTTATGGTAAAAAGTGGGCGTGTAGAGGGCGGGATATGAGGCGGATTCAGCTGCGCAGCCTTCCAGCTGGACTTTGATTTATAAAGCAAACATTGCGTGCAGAACTGCGTGCACATGGTTTTATTGATCCGGATGTTTTTTTGCGCCCGGCATTTTTGGCTTTTGGGTGTACGTACAATTTTAGTATGAATCCTACACAGTCCATTTTAAATGAGGCCCCTGGAACTGAGCCTCCTGTAGACTCAGGTTTTCTCTGACTGTGTTACAGAGCAGAACTCCGGCCTACAGAAGGTTCTTCTGGACCTGGACCTGAATCCAGCAGAGAGTCCTGCTGTTCCATCTCAGCAAGCAGTCCCATCTCAGCATGTGTGTCCTGGTGCTGCACTCTCTGGTATGTTTCCTTCTGCAACCTCAAAATTACTTTTCAGCTCCACTTTAACAACTCTTGATCAGTTTTTAAGTATATAAAACATTCTACGACTCTGAGCTGAATCAGCTTCTGGATGATCAGCTACCAGTTCAACATCTTCACAGGAACATTGTGAAGTATTTGTGAAGTATTTTTTTTCCGCAGATTCAAGTGAAGGAAAGCTCCTGTGTTCCTTAGCTTTATAAACTTTTATTTTTGCTTCAGTCATTTGTGCGCCTCTTAAAATCACAACTACATCATTTGAAAACTGAATTTTTTTCATGTTTTAACATTTTTAAATATTATTCATGTTTAAAAGGTAAAAATCAGAAAAAAATGTCTCAAAAATAGTTTCAAAATAAAAAAGCTCAGTAGAAATCTGTAAAAGACTAAGAGACTGTTTGACCAGAAAAGCTGCAACAAGCTGCTTCTTGAGCACCGTTCTGGAAAACCGAGCCTCTGGCTGAACCAGGACCCGTGTTCACATGAGGGTCGGTTGGTCCAGACTGGTGACTGGCTGAACCAGGAACCGTGTTCACATGAGGGTTGTTTGGTCCAGACTTGTGACTGGACGTGTCCACAGTTTGTCAGTCCATGAGGGACCCCAACATGGTTGTTCATTCGTGTCCCATGTGCTCTTCGTTTGTGTTTTCCAGCTGCGAGAGACCCAACTCTCCAGAATCTGAACGTGTGCCCAGATATGAACCTGTATCTGCACCAGGACCAGGACTGGAACTGGGAGCTGAACCTGAACGAAGACCTGATCCTGAAGAAAGACCTGGAACTAAACCTGCACCAGGATCCAACCTGAGGTGAGGGAGGAATGGAACGGGGGGATCGATGCGGCGTCGGCAATGATGCAAATGGTTTGCAAATGGCTTAGAACAGACCTAATTGTTCAAAAATAATCCACGTCAGAAGTTTGTAATGATTTGTTCAGAACACAAACAATAGAGGAAGAGACAGAACACGAATAAAACAAAATAAGGTGCAGCAGAGATCGTCTGTGATGCAGAGTTCAAGGTGAAAAACACAAACCTTGACTGACGCTGTGGCAGGGTGGAGAGGTGGATAGGTCACGCGCACCTGTGTCCCATCCGCCTGAGTGGATTTCTCCACCCTGCCTGCCTTATAAAGCGGAGCTGGACAGCAGAAAAGGGGTCGGAGGAGCTGTCTGGGGGATGCGGCAGGGTGGAGAGGTGGATAGGTCACGCGCACCTGTGTCCCATCCGCCTCTCCACCCTGCCACAGACGCGTTTGAGTGGATGACTGAAGCAGCCGTCTGTACATAGAGTGTTATCGCTTCACAACAAGACTTCAGAAGATGTTACTTGGACCTGTCAACCAATCACAGTCAAGCATCTGCAGACCAATCCTCTTTTCTCTCTATTTCTGCAGCATTCAGCCTCAAACACGTGACAATGTGACGTCTGATTACCAGAATGACTTCAGGAAAGTGATGACCACAGGGATTGACAAAGATATTGTAAGTCAAACTGCTTCCAGTCTTAAATAACAACCTCCTTTGTTCCTGAATGAGAAAGTCTGAGTTCCTTGTTCTTCAGCTTCTTCAGCTGATGGAAGCAGAGATCTCTCTCTTTCAGAGAAAATTACAGACAACGAATACATCATCATTCCAACAGACCAGTCAGTTCGTCTTGTTAAACCGATGCTAACGCAGAAGGGCTAACTTTAGAAATTCCTAAAGTGACCCCCAGAGGCTCTAGAAGTGAGACGGTCTCGTAGTCTGTAGAGGAAGAACCGGACAAACGCTCTGACGTCACCGACAGGGTTTCTGCAAACAGGTAGAAGGAGCAGGACTGGAAACCTCCTGGAAACCTCCTGCAAACCTCCAGGAAACCTCCTGGAAAACGCACACGTTATGTGGATGAAGGTGGTCGAAGGCTGCAGGCTAAGCTGGCTGCTCCTGGTGGATCATTGAAACCGAGTTCAATGACACCACCCACAACTCTCTATGTCAAACTATTCAAAAGTTATGGCAGAAAATAGGGACAACCAATCAGAAGAAGGGACATGGCTAATATAGGCCGATGAAGGTCAAGGAGTCAATACCGAGTCCGATGACACCACCCACATGTCTTTATCACAACCCGTTCAAAAGGTATGGCAGAGAAAAGTTTAGCCCACGCCCATTAATGCAAACCATGAAATATAAATTCATTGCCAGGCCTGGCTTGCATGCAAAATTTGGTGACTTTTGGAGAACTATCAAATATGGACCAATCAGATGAGGGGGGGGGGGGGCGCTTTTTGGCGTCTAGGTGCCTCGCAGGCGGTGGGTTGCCTACCTCCTACTTCTCCCCTCTGTGGGGTTGCTGGTGGCCTGGGTTCTGGGTTCTTCCTTGTCGGCCTCTGGTCTCGCGGGTGGCGGGGTTGCTCCCCCCCCTCCCCCACTATAGATACACTTCAGGTGGAGCTTTGTTTGGATTATTACACACACACACACACACACACACACACACACACACACACACACACACACACACACACACACACACACACACACACACACACACACACACACACACACACACACACACACACCTCGGCGGTCCATCGTAGTCGAAGATGACGTAGCTTCCTTCTGCTGTGGTGTGTTGGGCAGTGGCTATCGGTGCTGGCGACGATGCCACTGTAGGTGACTATGAAGCCCAATTCTGGAGCCACAGATCCTGCCACAGTCAGGACATGTGAGGCCTGGGTCAGGAGGCTGAAGTGGTACTGGGACAGTATGTTGGTGTCGTCGTTGGCGCCGCACCGTCCGCTGCTGAGTGCGTCTCTCCTCAAGCTGTGAGACCCCTTCGTGGCATAAAGAACGCCAAAATGGCCGATCAGCTGCAGCTGACTCCAGATCACTGGGTTTGATGTTGCATCTCTTCAGAGTCTGTTTCAGCTGGTCTTTGTACCGCAGCTTTGGGCCACCGGGCTTCCTGTTTGCTGATAAAATCTGTCCATAAAGCACCTGACGAGGCAAGCGGCATCCAGGCATCCGGATGACATGACCAACCCATCGAAGTTGCCTCAGGGCTAGTGCTGCCTCTATACTGATGGACTCTGTGCGGTGGAGGATGTCAGTGTGCGGGACACGGTCCTGCCAAGTGATGCCAAGGATGCGCTGTAAGCATCTGATGTTGAATGCATCAAGGCGCCTGATGTGGCGTCGGTAAACAGTCCAAGCTTCTGACCCATATAGCAGTGTAGACACGCACACTGCCCTGTAGACAGCAACTTTCGTCTGTGTTCGTAGATGGTTATTTTCAAAGACGCGAGAGCGCAGTCTGCCAAAGGAGTTGGAGGCTTGGTTGATGCGTGCTTGGATGTCATCATCTATTTGGCAGGAAGGGGTCAGCATGCTTCCGAGGTAGCAGAACTGCTGGACAGTCTTGAGGGGTGTGCCGCAGATGTTAAATACGGGGGGTGGAGGTCGCTCTTGTGTCATGATCTCTGTTTTGTGGATGTTAATCACAAGGCCGAGCGAGCCGTAAACAGAGGACATGGTGTCCAGGGCTTGTTGCATAGCAGCCGGGCTGTGGGCCAGGAGAGCACAATCGTCTGCGTATTGGAGCTCATAGATGTTGCTAACCAGGGTCTTGGTCTTGGCCTGTAGGCGTCTTATGTTAAACAGGCTACCATCAAGGCGGAACTGAATTTTCACACCACCCTCTTCCTGGATGGATTTGTGGAAGAGGAGTGTGGCTGCCGTCAGGAAGAGATTGAAAATCACTGGGGCCAGCACACAGCCCTGCTTCACTCCAACCTTTACAGGGAAGGAGAGAGATTGCTGGCCGCCAACAAGCACAGATGCCTGCATGCCACTGTGGAACTGCTTCAGGATGCTGAGGAATTTGGGAGGAACACCAAACTTCTGCAGTATAGTCCAGAGGATCTCCCGGTCAACTGTATCAAAGGCCTTAGTGAGGTCTATGAAGGTTATGTAGAGGTCCTTGTTCTGCTCCCTACATTTCTCCTGGACTTGACGTGCAGTGAAAATCATATCCAGTGTGCTTCGGTTCTTTCGGAAGCCACACTGGGTGTCCGGGAGGATGTCCTCTGTGATGTGTGTTGTTAGGCGAAGCAGCATTAGTTTTGCAAGAATCTTGCCAGCAATAGAGAGCAAAGAGATGCCACGACTGTTACCACAGGATGACCTGTCTCCCTTCTTTTTGTAAATGGTGACGATGTTGCTGTCTTTCCATTCCTGGGGAAGTGTCTCACTTTGCCAGATCTTGCAGATAAGATGGTAGAGCTGTCGCAGTAAGAGGTAACCTCCTTTCTTGAAGACCTCGCCGGGAAGTCCATCAGGGCCAGGGCTTTTCTTGTTTTTGAGACTCCTGACTGCGGAGAGAACCTCAGTGAACTTGGGTGGTTCATCGAGAGAGGGAACTGATGGAAGTTCTGGGAGAGCATTGAGGACAGAGGGATCCGAGGGATTTATTTTGTTCAGCAGGGAGTTGAAATGTTCGGCCCATCGTTCAAGGATCTGCTGTTTCTCCTTGAGCAGAACAGAACCGTCTGCGGATCTTACTGGCGTGATATTTTGCCTTTGTGGACCATACAGGGACTTAACAGCATCATAAAAAGCGAATGAGTTGTTATTGTCTGCATGCCTTTGGATTTCTTGGGCTTTTCTGAGCCACCATTCATTCTCCATGCTTCGAAGTTGTTTCTGAGTCTCACTGCGGATGGCTTTATAGTGAGAGAGGAGAAATGGAGAGTGGGGGTTCAGGTGGAGCTTTGTTTGGATTATTACACACACACACACACACACACACACACACACACACACACACACACACACACACACACACACACACACACACACACACACACACACACACACACACACACACACACACACACACACACACAGCCACTCAGTCACATACGTATACACACACATACACACACATACACAGCCACACAAACATATACCAATACATATACACAATACACAAACATATTCTGCTGGATTTAACCGCCGCCTTCGATACAGTAGACCATCACATTTTATTAAACAGACCTGGTTGGCCTCTCTGGTACTGTTCTTAAATGGTTCACGTCCTACCTCACTGATCGTAGTTTCTTCGTAAGTATGGATACACGTTCCTCAGGAACCTATAAGATAAGGTATGGGGTTGCCCAAGGGTAAATTTTAGGTCCAACTCTTTTTAATCTGTAGATGCTGCCCCTTGGGGACGTCATCAGGAGACACGGCATCAGCTTCCATAGTTACGCTGACGATACGCAACTGTACATCGCCGTGTCTCCTGATGACACTGGGCCAATTGATGCCCTTTTTAACTGTATTTTAGAGATTAGAGATTTTACTCATCGGTCCTGAAGGCCAGAGAGAGAAACTTTTACCAAAGTTACAGGATTTTAAACCCTCAAAATCGGTTAAAGATCTGGGCGTGATTTTTGACTCTGAGCTCACTTTTATTCCACATATTAAAAACATAACAAAGATAGGTTTTTACCATCTTAAGAACATAGCCAGAGTCCGCCCGTTTCTCTCTCAGGCAAGTACGGAGGTGCTAATGCATGCTCTTATCTCATGTCGTTTAGATTACTGTAACGCCCTTGTAGCTGCTCCCAACAAGTAATCAAAATCTTAAACCTTAAGCAAAACTTGTGCTATAAATCGCGTAATCCTCAGTATTAATTTCAAATACCAAGCATACACATTTTAAACCAAACAAGAAATCCAAGGTAGGAATGTCAAATTACTTAGTAACACAGGCCAGGAATATTCACACAAATATGCACACAATGGCCTTTCACACTTCAATTCTAATATTTACAAGTTATAATGTCCGTTTCTTATCAACTGAAAAAACCTTAAAGCCAAGGGCTTGGTGTTTCCACTCACGACCACGGCGCGCTGTTGCTCTCTTGTGGTGAGTTGTGGAATTGCAGTCTTAATCCAGCCGACCCAAGCGCAGCGGTCCGAGCAGATTGCGAGCTGATTAGACGAGCCGTCACTTCGAGCCGCCGCCGACTTGTAATCTTCAAGCTGCGACAGTTCTTTCTTGCTCTCTTCCGTCCATCTCATCATGGCTTGCAAGAAGTTAACAGCTTGCATTCACCGCGGCATCCCTCTTGTTCTCGGGCCTCGGGCTGCGCTGCACACGGTGCACGTGTTCACTGTAGCTGCTCCCAACTTTTTCCAACTGGTTAATGAAAGTGCAACGCTCCGACTGATGGTTGTAAACGTTTTATTACAGTATTTTCTGTCTTGTAAACGCCCAAGACCAACGTGAACACTGAAATAAAATACACAGTGGCAAATATTCATCAGTGAAACCGTCATATTCCCATATATGAATTGCTTAACTGAAACTTATTAAACAAAATATTAATGCTCTCAAAATACAAATTATACACATATAAAGAAGAATATTTCACTCAATTGTCCATACCGTTTGCCCCTCCAACCAGAATGTTAGGAGTTGCTAGAAGTCCATTTCTTCTGTATTTCACTTCTTTGTCTTCCAATTACTGCTTGCACGCACCAACAGACCATGAAAAAACTCACGTCTCTACCAAAAGGCATCACGTGACCACGTGATGGCGTGGTCTGATGGAGTTATTAATTAACCAATTATCCCCAAAGTATGCACACAATAATCAAAATATAAATGGATATTAAAGTAAAATAAATCAATTCACACAGAAAATAATGTTTATGTGTGTGTTCGCTACAGCCCTGCTCTCTGGTCTTCCCAAAAAGAACATGTACAATCTACAATTACTACAGAACTCAGCCTCACGCATGCTGACAAGGACCAGAGGGCGGGAGCACATTACACCTGTTTTAAAATCGCTGCATTGGCTCCCCGTGCACTTCAGGATCGATTTTAAGGTTCTTTTACTAGTTTTTAAGTGTCTTAATGGTCTTGGGCCTTCTTGTTTGTCTGCACTACTTTTACCCTATCGACCCTCGCGGACCCTGAGGTCTTCCGGTGCCTTTTATCCATGCCAAAAGTTAGAACCAGGACACACAGGGAGGCGGCATTCAGTTTTTATGGTCCCCGATTGTGGAACAGCCTCCCGGAGAACCTCAGGGCCGCAGAGACTGTTGATGTTTTTAAAAAGAGGCTCAAGACCCATCTCTTTAATCAGGCTTTTAACTGACTCATTTAACTCTTTTCATTAATACATTTTATGTTTATGTTTTATGAAAAGCACTTTGTGTTACATTTTTTGTATGAAAGGTGCTTTACAAATAAAGTTTGATTTGATTTGATTTGATTTGATATACATACACACACACACACATACACACACACACACACACACACACACACACACACACACACATAGCCACAAATACATGTACACACACACGCACGCATACACACACACACACACACACACACACACACACACACACACACACACACACGCATGATCATATACATACACGCACACACACACACATAGACATACACACTGGCTTGTTCACCTGCTTACTCTGTAGTTTTTGGGATTAGTTAGAGGTAGCTTAGCTCAGACTGTGATTTGGGTCGATTGCTGCTTGTGTTTTGGTCGGCTCCGTGTCGGTTTTGTTGGTTTTGTGTTTTGTTTGTGGTTTTTGTTGCAGATTTCCAGTGCTTGACGTGTGCCTCCGTGTGTTTCTGCTTCCTGAATTGGCAGTGGATGTCACCCCTCCCCCACCCCCCTACAAAAAAAATTAGAATAAAATAAAAATCACTGGGTTTGTATGTATATATTTATGTATGTGTATACGTATGTATGCGTATATATGTACATATATTTTGATTTGATTTGATTTGATTTATTTGCACAACATAAAAACGGTACAAAAGTTGAAATGAACATAAAAGCATGAAAATATGTGCAGGTGAGAAAGGAAGCCCTAAATGGGCTTATTCAAAGTTCTCACCAAGAAAATACATTGTATTGAAATAATAGCAAGAACAAAAAACAAAAAAAACAGCGTTCCAAAAAAGATGGATATTTACAAACAGACAATTTCTCGGTTGAATGAGTGCGTGTGCTTGCATGTGAGCATGCACATGTGTGTGTGTGTGTGTGTGCGTGTGAATGTGCACGTGCCGAAGTGAGTCCACATTAAGTGGAAGCACTTCTAGACGCTTGATCAATAAGGCTGGTCTTCAATCTCTGTTTATAACTACTAATAGACAGTGAAGATTTTGCGATAAGTATATGAGAGTTCCAGAGTGAGGCACCTCTGTCTTTGATGGAGAACTGACTGCTATTGGTACGACTGAATGAAGAATGGAGATCCTCAAATTGTCTGGTATTATAGTTATGAATTTGTGAATTGGTCTTAAAAAAATCTTTGAAAGTACTTGGAAGCATATTTGCAAGATAAGTGCATTTGTAAATGAAAGCACATGATTGGAGTATGTTAATATCATAGATGGATAATAAATTTAATTTTTTTAACAAAGGGGCAGATGGGGCCAAATAGGAGGCAGAAGTAGCTATTCTTACAAACTTCTTTTGAGTAATGAGTAATTTGTGTAAATTTGATGAATATGTACTTGCCCAAACAATGTTGCCATAAATGAGATAACTCACTCACTCACTCATCTTCTCCCGCTTTATCCGTTACCGGGTCGCGGGGGCAGCAGCCTCAGCAGGGATGCCCAGACTTCCCTCACCCCAGACACCTCCTCCAGCTCTTCCGGGGGGAGTCCGAGGCGTTCCCAGGCCAGCCGAGAGACATAGTCTCTCCAGCGTGTCCTGGGTCTTCCCCGGGGTCTCCTCCCGGTGGGACATGCCTGGAACACCTCCCTAGGGAGGCGTCCAGGAGGCATCCGGTACAGATGCCCAAGCCACCTCAGCTGACTCCTCTCAATGTGGAGGAGTAGCGGCTCGACTCCGAGCTCCTCCCGGGTGACCGAACTCCTCACCCTATCTCTAAGGGAGCGTCCAGCCACCCTGCGGAGGAAACTCATCTCGGCCGCTTGTATCCGCGATCTTGTCCTTTCGGTCACTACCCAAAGTTCATGACCATAGGTGAGGGTAGGGGCGTAGATTGACCGGTAAATCGAGAGCTTCGCCTTTCGACTCAGCTCCCTCTTTACCACGACGGTCCAGTACATCGACCGCATTACTGCGGACGCTGCACCGATCCGCCTGTCAATCTCACGCTCCATTGTTCCCTCACTCGTGAACAAGATCCCGAGATACTTAAACTCCTCCACCTGAGGCAGGACTTCTCCACCCACCCGGAGAAGGCATGCCACCCTTTTCCGGTCGAGAACCATGGCCTCGGTCTTGGAGGTGCTGATTCTCATCCCTGCCGCGTCGCACTCGGCCGCAAACCGCCCCAGCACATGCTGGAGGTCCCGGTCTGATGAAGCCAACAGGACAACATCATCCGCAAAAAGCAGAGATGAAATCCTGAGGTTCCCAAACCGGATCCCCTCCGGCCCCTGGCTGCGCCTAGAAATCCTGTCCATAAAGATTATGAACAGGACCGGTGACAAAGGGCAGCCCTGCCGGAGTCCAACATGCACCGGGAACAAGTCTGACTTACTGCCGGCAATGCGAACCAGACTCCTGCTTCGATCATACAGAGACCGGACAGCCCTTAGTAGAGGGCCCCGGACTCCATACTCACTCAGCACCCCCCACAGAATGGCACGAGGGACACGGTCAAATGCCTTCTCCAGATCCACAAAACACATGTAGACTGGTTGGGCAAATTCCCATGAACCCTCGAGCACCCTGCGGAGGGTATAGAGCTGGTCCAGTGTTCCACGACCGGGACGAAAACCGCATTGTTCCTCCTGAATCCGAGGTTCGACTATCGGCCGTAATCTCCTCTCCAGTACCCTGGCGTAGACTTTCCCCGGGAGGCTGAGAAGTGTGATCCCCCTGTAGTTGGAACACACTCTCCGGTCCCCCTTTTTAAACAGAGGGACCACCACCCCGGTTTGCCACCCCAGCGGCACTGTCCCCTTCCTCCATGCAATGTCGCAGAGGCGTGTCAGCCAAGACAGCCCTACGACATCCAGAGACTTGAGGTACTCAGGGCGAATCTCATCCACCCCCGGTGCCCGGCCACCGAGGAGCTTACGAACCACCTCGGTGACCTCGGCTTGGGTGATGGATGAACACGCCTCCGAGCCCCAACCCTCTGCTTCCTCAGTGGAAGGCATGTCAGTCGGGTTAAGGAGATCCTCAAAGTATTCCTTCCACCGTCCGACAATGTCCCCAGTCGAGGTCAACAGCTCCCCACCAGCACCATAAACGGTGCCGGC
Source organism: Cololabis saira (assembly GCF_033807715.1). Classification (NCBI taxonomy): domain Eukaryota; kingdom Metazoa; phylum Chordata; class Actinopteri; order Beloniformes; family Belonidae; genus Cololabis; species Cololabis saira. The sequence continues at coordinate 23,695,419 of NC_084610.1, read as the reverse complement.
AGAGTACTGCTTCCCCCTTCTGAGGCGCCGAACGGTCCTCCAGAATTTCCTCGAGGCCGACCGAAAGTCCTCCTCCATGGCCTCCCCGAACTCCTCCCAGACCCGAGTTTTTGCCTCCAAGACTGCCCGAGCCGCGGCCCGCTTGGCCTGCCGGTACCTATCTACTGCGTCAGGAGTCCCACCGGCCAACATAGCCCGGTAGGACTCCTTCTTCAGTCTGACGGCATCCTGTACTTCCGGTGTCCACCACCGGGTTCTAGGATTGCCGCCACGACAGGCACCGGAGACCTTGCGTCCGCAGCTTCGAGCCGCCGCGTTGACAATGGAGGCAGAGAACATGGTCCACTCGGACTCGATGTCCCCCGCCTCCCCCGGGATCCGAGAGAAGCTCTCCCGGAGGTGGGAGTTGAAGATGTCCCTGACAGAGGGCTCAGCCAGACGTTCCCAACAGACCCTCACAATCCGTTTGGGTCTGCCCGGTCTGTCCAACCTCCTCCTCCGCCAGCGCATCCAACTCACCACCAGGTGGTGATCAGTTGACAGCTCAGCCCCTCTCTTCACCCGAGTGTCCAAGACATGCGGCCGAAGGTCAGATGAAACGACAACAAAGTTGATCATTGACCTCCGGCCTAGGGTGTCCTGGTGCCACGTGCACTGATGGACACCCTTATGCCTGAACATGGTGTTCGTGATGGACAAACTGTGACTCGCACAGAAGTCCAACAACAAAACACCACTCGGGTTCAGATCGGGGAGGCCGTTCCTCCCAATCACGCCTCTCCAGGTATCACTGTCATTGCCCACGTGAGCGTTGAAGTCCCCCAGTAGAACAATGGAGTCCCCAGTTGGAGCACTATCAAGTACTCCTCCCAGGGACTCCAAGAAGGCCGGGTACTCCCCACTGCCGTTCGGCCCGTAGGCACAAACAACAGTGAGAGACCTATCCCCGACCCGAAGGCGCAGGGAAACGACCCTCTCGTTCACCGGGGTGAACTCCAACACATGGCGGCTGAGCTGGGGGGCTATAACCAAGCCCACACCAGCCCGCCGCCTCTCACCCTGGGCAACTCCAGAGTAGTGGAGGGTCCAGCCCCCTTCAAGGAGCTGGGTTCCAGAGCCCAAGCTATGTGTGGAGGTGAGCCCGACTATCTCTAGCCGGTATCTCTCAACCTCACGCACAAGCTCCGGCTCCTTCCCCCCCAGCGAGGTGACATTCCATGTCCCCACTGTGAGGGTTGATGTCCAGGGATTGGGTCGTCGAGGCACCCCGCCACGACTGCTACCCAGCCCACAATGCACCGGCCTGCCATGGTCCTTCCTGCGGGTGGTGGGCCTACGGGAGGGCGGACCCGCGTCGCCGTTTCGGGCTGAGCCCGGCCGGGTCCCACGGGCAAAGACCCGGCCACCAGGCGCTCGCCTACAAGCCCCGACCCCAGGCCTGGCTCCAGGGCGGGGCCCTAAATGAGATAAGGATAAATTAAACTGTAATAAAGAGTAACGAGACAAGCCTGATGGACCAAACCTCTGATTCTTCTGATGATACCAAGGGATCTAGAGATTTTGTTAGTTACAGAATGTATATGTTCTTTCCAGGACAAATTCTCATCCACAAAGACACCTAGAAATTTGGTGGATGAAACCTGATTGATTGTAATACCACCAACAGAAATCTTAGCTTTTTGCGGACAATATTTTTTGTTTTTACTTGCAAATACAATAAAATTAGATTTGTTAACATTTAACGACAACTTGTTTGCAAGGAACCATTTTGAAAGCATTGCTATACCAGAATTAGCTTGCTCAATAAGTGAATCAAAATTTCTGTGAGTTAGTATCAAATTGGTATCATCAGCAAATAAGATTGGTGTAAAGGATGAAGATACAGTAGCCAGGTCATTTGTAGCATATATTTGGCTGTAACTACTGAAATAAAAATGTAGCAAATAGCTAGAGGTAGGCTAGTAACCTCAGAAGACTAGATTCAGCCGAGGAGAACACGTATGATGCACAATGAATGACACAGAGGCAGATGGCTTCAGTTTAGGTACCTTGTATTAGAAAAAACACAAATTAAATTACTCAAACGTTGAAAAATAAATATGGCCACGTAAAAAAAAAACTTTCTTCAAGTAATAGAAATTCAAATTAAAGAAAAAATATAACAATGACTTCAGCTTAGTTAGCTTATGTCAGGTGCACCATTAGTTTCAATTCTGTTCTGTTCCACACTGTTTACTCAATGTGTGGAATAAAAGAAAATACATCAACTCAAAATTATCCGAAAACAACAAAACAACCCTCCAAAACGTAAACAAATTAATGTGGGTTCCCCACTCAAAAATAAAGTTCACTGTTCTTCACAGTTCCGTTCTTCACAGTTCTGGTCCTCAGCACCGGTCAAAGCAGTCAGTCAGTCAGTCAATTAGTCAATCTGGGTGCTGGGTCCAAGCGTTTGGTTGAGTGAATGGGGCAGAAGAGATGCATGGGGGGGGGGGGAGTTTTGCTGCAGTGGCCTACCGCTGTGGCAGACACAATTACTGTTGAGTATGATTCCTGGTTCCTCCACGTGGACTCCTGATCACTGGATTCTGGAATAGCTCACCATCCGGGATCACAAAACCTGGCCTGGTCAAACATAAGGCCAGAGCTCTTATTACAGGTTATCATTAACACAGAAAATAATTATTTGCTGGTCATCTTATCATCCATAAATGTACTGATTAAGTAGTTCAAGCATTTAAACTAACAGTACTTGCGCACTGAATGTGCGTTCCTCACCGCAGCATCAGCTGTTACCAATCAGCTGATTGACACGCTGCGTCAACATAAAACAAACATTTTAACAAAAGACCCGGTAATTAAACAAACAAAACAAACCAAAACAAAACTTGCCTTACTGGAAGTGTTAAAGTTCAGGTAACTCAGTCATTTGGAAAAAAAACTAAATGACTAAACTTAAAACACAACTCACCAATTCAGGCAGTCAAGTATTCAACAGGTTTCTGACATCGACAATCAAGTATTCACAGGTTTCAGACTTCGACAACCTCCCGACAGCCAGTGGACAATCTGCAGTTGGCAACAAAGTGGCTGTTAACCGTCATATAACACTTTATTGTGAAAACGCCAGCAACCGTTTACTAACCTGCAGCCGCTCCGCTCCGTGCATCAGCCCCATTCATCCACAATGAGAGCGTCTGCTTCCTGTAAATAGCGGAGCGGCTCAGCTGATTGGCTGAACGCTAGTCACATGACGTCACACTGACGGGGTCTGAATGAGCTTGAAATGAGTTCATAAATAAACATAAATATATATAAAAAAATATAAATATGAAATAACTGCTCATTTAGCACCTGGGTTACATCCTCCCCCTCTAAATCCATGCACGTCCCGTTGCATGCTAAGAGGCTATACTACATGGATCTTTGAAGTAGGAAAGGACTTGGAACCATTACTGTCACTCAAGGCTTCAGCGTAGGCTGAAGACAAACTTTGGAAAAGCGACTGTACAATATTAATTAAAGGATGGCCTAACTGATGGTACTGAAACCTCTCTGGTTGTTTTCTGTCTCTTTGTGAACGTCTGAGGGAGCTTTCAGTCTCAGGGGTGTCACTTGGATTGGTAACAGGTTCAGTAGACATGTCAGCGGGGTCCAATACTAGTTCTGCAGGCACTTCATGTTCAGGTAGGTTTTCGTCGAGTAGGGTATCAGTGGGAAAGTTCACCACAGATCCAGGTAAGTTGTTTTCCTCCACAGATCCAGGTAAGATGTTTTCCTCCACAGATCCAGGTAAGATGTTTTCCTCCACAGATCCAGGTAAGTTGGTTTCCTCCACAGATCCAGGTAAGATGTTTTCCTCCACAGTAATGGGTTCAGGCAGATGCTCCGCTGTGGGCGGAGGGCCCAAGGGTGACGGTGATGAAAGTTTGGATGATAGAGAGGCAGGGTCGACAGCTTTGGGGGTCTTAATCTCCTCTTCAGCATCGAAATGCCCTCCCACAGTAAACTTAGCTGTCGGCTGAAAATGACTTCTAGAGACCCAAGTGTTGAAAGTCTCGTCATCACAAAAGTCTAGATCAACAGTGTCAGGTTCATAGTTGGCTGAATGACGACGTGTGCGTGGCCGGCGGACAGGCGTAGGCGGAGAGAGTTCTTCTGCTGTTGTCACAGGGAGGAACCCGCAAGGAAGAAGAAGGTCCCTATGCAGGGTGCGTTTAGGGCCGTCTTTGGTTTCCGGACATACAGTGTAGACTGGAAGCTTTCCAGCCCGCTTGATCACAACATAGATGTCAGCCTCCCACTTGTCCATAAGTTTGTGTTTGCCACGGATACGCACATTCCTGACCAAGACCCTGTCACCCACATCCAGTTCTGAAGTAGTCACCTTTTTGTCGAATCTGACTTTATTTCTTTCTGCTGATTTCAGAGCATTCCGAGAAGCTAGTTGGTAGCTTTCTTGCAACCGGCTTTTGAGATTTTGCACATATTGAGAGTGAGATTTGGGCTGATCTCTCAAAGGTAAACCAAAAGCTAAATCAACAGGAAGTCGAGGTGATCGTCCAAACATGAGCTCATAAGGAGTGAACCCAGTTACCTCATTACGAGTGCAGTTATAGGCATGGACCAAGGGCTTCACAAACTCTCGCCACTTTGATTTCTGCTTATTTTCCAAAGTCCCCAACATATTGAGCAATGTTCGGTTGAATCTTTCAACGGGATTTCCCCGAGGGTGATATGGGGTGGTTCGAACTTTCTGTATTCCAGAAACTTCACACAGTTCTTTAATCAAGCGAGATTCAAAATCGGGCCCTTGGTCAGTGTGCAACCTCTCCGGGATACCATAGTAAACAATAAAGTTATCCCACAAGCATTTTGCTACAGTCTTTGCTTTTTGGTTGGGAGTGGGAATAGCTACTGCAAACTTGGTGAAATGATCAGTTAGCACAAGAATATCTTTAGTGTTGCTGGTATCGGGTTCAAGACTGAGAAAATCCATACACACCAACTCCAAAGGACGGGTTGCTTTAATGTTCACCAGTGGAGCTGCTTTCTCAGGCAAAGCTTTCCTGCGTATACAGCGATCACAGGTCTTGATTTTGTGTTGCACAGCTGCTGCCATTTTGGGCCAAAAGAAACGTGTTCGGACAAGATCTAGAGTTCGCTCTATGCCCATGTGACCCATGTCATTGTGTAAGCTCTGTAAGACAAGTGCTCTCAGATCTTCAGGTAGAACCAGTTGATAAGATATTTGTTCCCCTTCTTGCCTTCGCCGATACAGAATTTCATTCTGTAACTCAAGCTTGTTTAACTCCCTCAACAGAAGTGGAAGTTCGGGGAGTTCTGTCCTTACAGTTGGAGGGATCTTTTCTCCAGATTCCATTTGGAAGATGATTTCACGAATGCATGGATCAGCTCGCTGTTTTTCTTTGAGGTCGAGATGGGATAACGATGGAATGACAGGTAAACCAGTCAGATCCTCCGAGACATAACTGTCCGGAATTGCAGCTGCAGAAAGAGCAAGAGACTCCACCAGTGTAAGACTGCACTGACTGGAGACAGAATCAAGATTAGTTCTGACCAGGCAACCCTGGCAGATAGCATCGACAACATCTGAGGAGAGCACCTCGGTGGAATTGGCATCAGCCAGGTGTTCCTGAGTGAAGCGATTTATGCGATGCTGCTCTTTCCGAGACTGGCTATCATCCAGGTAAGTCCCATGAGGTTTCCGAGAGAGTCCATCAGCATCAAGATTTTGTTTTCCAGCGCGGTACTGAAGTTTGAAGTTGAAAGTTGACAGAGCAGCCAGCCATCTGTAGCTGGTTGCATCTAGCTTTACAGAGGTGAGTATATATGTGAGGGGATTACTGTCTGTGACTACAGTAAACTGACCTCCATACAAGTAGTCATGAAACTTTTCAGTCACACTCCACTTGAGTGCCAGAAACTCAAGTTTATGTGCGGGATATCGTGATTCACTGTAAGACAGACCACGGCTGGCAAAAGCGATAACTCTCAGCTTTCCGTCCTGCTCTTGATATAAGGCGGCTCCCAGCCCAGTAGTACTGGCATCAGTATGCAAGATGTACTGTTGCTTTGGGTCTGCAAACCCAAGGACTGGAGCAGTGGTGAGTTTGTCAATGAGAGTTAAGAAAGCATCTTGACACTGAGAGGTCCACCGACCTTCAAATGGCTGCTTCGGATCATGATACTGATTGCTTGTCCCTTTAACCTTTGCAGTTTTTCGCAGTGGTGGATAACCACGAGTGAGTTCGTTAAGGGGTTTAACTATGACGGCGTAGTCTTTAATGAACCGTCGATAGTAGCCCGAGAAGCCTAAGAAGGACTTCAGCTCTTTCAAGTTTCGGGGAATTGGCCAAGTTTTTAAAGCATTGACTTTTTCAGGATCTGTTTCAACTCCATTCTCAGATACCACATGCCCTAGATATCGAACAGACGTCTGAAAGAACTTGCATTTCTCATGCGACAGTTTCAATCCATACTCCTTTAACCGAGTGAGTACTTTCATCAGCCGGATTTCATGCTCCTCTAGAGTGTCAGAGAAGATGATCAAGTCATCCAGAAAGACCAGCACTTCCTTCAGGTGTAATTTTCCCATGCATTTTTCCATCAATCGCTGGAATGTACTAGGTGCATTTGTTATGCCCTGTGGCATGCGATTGAACTCCCAAAAGCCAAGTGGAGTAACAAAGGCTGTCTTAGCCTTGTCTGCCTCTTCCACTTCAATCTGGTAATATCCAGACTTCAAATCAAGCACGGTAAACCATTTGGATCCTGTTAATGCTGAGAAAGTTTCTTCAAGGTTGGGTAGGGCATAGACATCTTTTACTGTTTGCAGATTCAACTTTCTGTAGTCTATACATAGACGTACAGCTCCATTTCGTTTTCTCACGACCACGATGGGTGAGGAAAAGGGTGACTCTGACTCTCTTATGACACCAGCCTCCAACAACTCATGAAGGTGCTGACGCACTGCCTCAATATCATGAGGATGAATAGGCCGGGCCCGATGCTTGAAAGGAGTGTCATCCTTTAGTTTGATGTGATGCTTTACTTTATCTGTACACCCAACGTCCAAGTCATGGTGAGAAAATACCTCAGGCATTTCAAGGAGCTTGTTGGTGATACGCTCCCTCCATTCTGATGGCAGTGGAGAGTCACCAAAGTGGAAGTTCAAGTCTGGCTTTAAGGGTTTCTCAGGAGCAGGCAAGTTTGTGACACTGTGCTGCAATATTATGCTGTGAAAAGCTCCAAGTTCTGCAATGACACTGAGGGATGGAAGAGTAATTGCTTGCTCTGTCTCATTAGTGACCATAACGGGTATTTTGTATGGTGCAGTAGAAGGAAAAGTAACAAGACAACTTTTGACACAAAGGCCACCAGGCAAGGATGACTGAGTGGGATGTTCCACCACCGTCCACCGGTCTGTCACAAGAGTATGAACTTTGGCTAATCCCTCAAGGATGACACTATGGCCGGCAGGGATGAGTATCGGTGTCTTGCTCAGCATCCTCACAACTCCCACATTGCCCTCTTTGTTCTGCTGGTGCCGTAATTCAAGCGTTTTTAGTAAGGCTTGGTAGCCATAAAGACTGGGCTGCTGATGTGTAGCGTCGCCATCAAGATATTGCTCATAGAGCACATCCAAAGTGTTTGTCCCTATCAAGACTTGAGATGGGGTTTCAGGGCGCAAATCTGGGACCACAAGAGCAAGGGTTGGTACGTCAATATCTGCTCCCAGAAAGTCTTTGGGAAAGCCAACTGTTAGCTCCACGTAGCCCAAATATGGCACAGACTGTCCAGCAGCACCCTCAACCTCTAACAGGTTGTTAAGAGGTTTTACTGGCTGATCTGACAGGTAGTGGTTGTAAAAAGACACTGGGACTGTAGTGACTTGAGAACCTGTATCCAAAAGGCAGTTGCGGTCAGCACCAGCTATTTTAATGACAGCTGTGCATCTTGAACCAACTAAACCTTTAGGCAGTTTAACAAGTGGGTGTTTTACCGTCGACTGCTTATTAGCACAGCGCTTGTGTTGACGGTTAGCAGGACATTTTTCATCAGTTCCAGTCCCCATTCGTCCTGTAATAGGAACTGTGGTTAGTTTAAAGCACTGTTGGAAGCTGAGGGATGTTGAGTATCCCATTTGCGACACTTTTCATTGAATTCTCTTCTTTTTTCTGCAACTAATGCAGGATTTGGCTCACCATCGCACTGAGGTTTGATGTGGCCATCCTCCCCACACCTGAAACAGTAACCTGGTTTTGGTCTGAAAGTTGGGGTTTTCTGGGATAATGGCACATGTTTTGCAGATTTTTCAGTTTTTGGTCTCTCAACCTGCTTAGGATGTGATTTTGAAGTAAAAGCAGGTTTGGCATTGTACTGGTTAGCTGTAAGAGCTGCTAACTGGCGTTGAATATCTGCCATTTGCTTTGCCAATTGCTGGGTAAGTGTCGTTAGTGCAGCATAGGCTCCTTTCTCCTCTTCATCATGAACAACATGACGATGAGATGCTACTTTCTGCTTGGTAACACCAAGATGTTGCTTCATGCGCAGATTTTTAGCTGCTTCACGATCTTCTTCTGTTCGGAGAAGCAGTAAAAGTTCAGCAAAAGAAGGGGGGTTTGCTTTCTTTTGCTTCAGCTGAAGCTCTGAGATGAGTGAGTTATCCCAACAGCCTCTACAAAACTGATTTAGCAGATGTTTATTAACTTCCCTCACAGGTACACCACCTCTTTTCACAGTAAGGTTCAAAGCTACCTGCAGACGCTGCAAATAGACTGATGGCTTTTCACCTGCATCTTGGAATGTATCCATGAATTTAGCATACAACTCGTCACCATCTTGAACTGTGCCAAAAGCTGAATCAAGTTGCTGTAAATATACAGCAGGCAAAGTGTCAGGACTTAAGTGCTTGACAACATCAGCGGCTGGTGGAAGAAGACTTTCAAGCAATTTTCTAGACCGCTGAAGATCTGATACAGCAGGATCTTTCATAAGTAAGTCAACACTAGAACGCCATGTATCATAGTCTGCTTCCTGTGGAGGCCTCTGTATTTTGCCTGAAAAAACTCGAAGTCTCTGGGATGAAAGCATGTGCATAGAGGTATCTTCGCTCTTTACTATGTGCTCAACGACATACCGTTGGACTTCGGGTGGATTGACGTCATCAGCAGCGATAGTGTTAGATTTTATCCCAGCACTTTGAGCTCTGGGCAAGGGCTTGAAGACTGGATGGGCTGCACTTCCAGGAGAGATTTTCCAGGGTGACTGGGGTGGAGATTTTATCTCTGGGGCGCCGCCCTCCTCCTCCTCCTCCTCTTCTTCTTCAGCTGTAATGGCAGGTTCAAGAGCAGTGATGGATTTACTGATGTGAGACATCATGCCTTTAAGAACTTCAGCATAGTTCATGCCACTGACTTTAGCTAGTTGCTTCAGGTCTTCAAGATATGCTTGAGTCTTTTTGTCTCCTTCCCTCTCAGCATACATACTCGACAGGTCTCTGATCTGATAAGTATTTTTCCCATCTTTAGTGACAAATGTGTATGGTAGTAGGGACTCTAAGGTTACAACAGCAGTTCCTGAACTGTATTCTACAACCCAGTTTTCGTGAAAGTCGGACTCTATTGCATCCACTACTGTTGCTCTACCAATAATCCCATATTGTTTGAGAAAATCTATGACCTCTTCTACGTCAGATAGATCCTTAGTGTTTCCACTGACCAACACAGCATTAGGAATTTTAATACCAAGGTTGTCAAATACCTCCATCTTTTGATAGTGTTCTGACTGACTAAACTTAGTGCTTATTCATAACTGTATTGTGAGGGTATCTTGATCATTGCACATCATAACTGGTTCTCCTGGCTAGCTCACCAGAATTGTGTAGCATATATTTGGCTGTAACTACTGAAATAAAAATGTAGCAAATAGCTAGAGGTAGGCTAGTAACCTCAGAAGACTAGATTCAGCCGAGGAGAACACGTATGATGCACAATGAATGACACAGAGGCAGATGGCTTCAGTTTAGGTACCTTGTATTAGAAAAAACACAAATTAAATTACTCAAACGTTGAAAAATAAATATGGCCACGTAAAAAAAAAACTTTCTTCAAGTAATAGAAATTCAAATTAAAGAAAAAATATAACAATGACTTCAGCTTAGTTAGCTTATGTCAGGTGCACCATTAGTTTCAATTCTGTTCTGTTCCACACTGTTTACTCAATGTGTGGAATAAAAGAAAATACATCAACTCAAAATTATCCGAAAACAACAAAACAACCCTCCAAAACGTAAACAAATTAATGTGGGTTCCCCACTCAAAAATAAAGTTCACTGTTCTTCACAGTTCCGTTCTTCACAGTTCTGGTCCTCAGCACCGGTCAAAGCAGTCAGTCAGTCAGTCAATTAGTCAATCTGGGTGCTGGGTCCAAGCGTTTGGTTGAGTGAATGGGGCAGAAGAGATGCATGGGGGGGGGGGGAGTTTTGCTGCAGTGGCCTACCGCTGTGGCAGACACAATTACTGTTGAGTATGATTCCTGGTTCCTCCACGTGGACTCCTGATCACTGGATTCTGGAATAGCTCACCATCCGGGATCACAAAACCTGGCCTGGTCAAACATAAGGCCAGAGCTCTTATTACAGGTTATCATTAACACAGAAAATAATTATTTGCTGGTCATCTTATCATCCATAAATGTACTGATTAAGTAGTTCAAGCATTTAAACTAACAGTACTTGCGCACTGAATGTGCGTTCCTCACCGCAGCATCAGCTGTTACCAATCAGCTGATTGACACGCTGCGTCAACATAAAACAAACATTTTAACAAAAGACCCGGTAATTAAACAAACAAAACAAACCAAAACAAAACTTGCCTTACTGGAAGTGTTAAAGTTCAGGTAACTCAGTCATTTGGAAAAAAAACTAAATGACTAAACTTAAAACACAACTCACCAATTCAGGCAGTCAAGTATTCAACAGGTTTCTGACATCGACAATCAAGTATTCACAGGTTTCAGACTTCGACAACCTCCCGACAGCCAGTGGACAATCTGCAGTTGGCAACAAAGTGGCTGTTAACCGTCATATAACACTTTATTGTGAAAACGCCAGCAACCGTTTACTAACCTGCAGCCGCTCCGCTCCGTGCATCAGCCCCATTCATCCACAATGAGAGCGTCTGCTTCCTGTAAATAGCGGAGCGGCTCAGCTGATTGGCTGAACGCTAGTCACATGACGTCACACTGACGGGGTCTGAATGAGCTTGAAATGAGTTCATAAATAAACATAAATATATATAAAAAAATATAAATATGAAATAACTGCTCATTTAGCACCTGGGTTACACATTTACATAAATGAGAAATAAAAGGGGTCCTAGTATTGATCCCTGAGGGACTCCACATGACATCTTAACATTGGAAGAAAAACAACCGTTGGCATGCACATGTTGTTCGCGGTTATGAACATAACTAGACAACCATTTCAAAGTAATATCATGGAAACATGGAAAATATCATGCTGCTGACGCCCCCCTCCCCTCTGGTCATCCCGCTGCTGCTTCCACATGACTGTTGTGTGCTGCTGACGCCCCCCCCCCCCCACCTCTGGTCATCCCGCTGCTGCTTCCACCTGCCTGCTGTGTGCTGTCGACGTCCCTGACTCCCCCAGTCTGGCCTTCGGCAGGAGGGCCCCCCCTTATGAGCCTGGTCCTGCTCAAGGTTTCTTCCCTCCTAAAGGGGAGTTTTTCCTTGCCACTGTTTGGCTTAAGGCTTTTCTCCCACTAAGGGAGTTTTTACCTGCCATTGTTTATATAATAATTGCTCGGGGGTTTATGTTTATGTTTATGTTTATGTTCATGTTCTGGATCTCTGGAAAGCGTCTAGAAACAACATCTGTTGTATTAGACGCTATATAAATAAAATTGAATTGAATTGAATTGAATTGAAACCATAATGATGTAATTTGTCAAGTAATATAGTATAATCTACAGTATCAAAGGCTTTGGAAAGATCTATGAAAATGCCAAGAGCAAATTCTTTATTATTAATAGCAGTATAGATTCTTTCCACCAGTTGTAATAGGGCCATATCTGTGGAGTGATTTTTTCTAAAACCATATTGATGCTCGTATAAGATATTGTGTTTGTTTAGATGGTGCAACATTCTGTTGTAAACCAGTTTTTCCAATATTTTTGAGAAACATGGTAAAATTGATATGGGGCGATAATTATTAAAAATTCTTGGATCTCCAGATTTGTGCAGGGGAATAACTTTGGCAATTTTTAAATCTTGAGGAACCTCCCCAGATTGCAGAGATAAATTAAAAATATGCATAAGGGGTTTACTAATTGAGAAAGACACTGATAAATATAGCAATAATGCACATATATATGCCTTTGGTTTTTACCTGCATGGTATCGATCATTAATATGTTTGCAGACAAGGTAAAAAAAAAAAAAAAAAAAGTTGCGACATGATACAGGTGTGTACCGATTTTCATGCATGTACGTCAAATTGTATTGTGGGGCTTGAGGCACAAAGTTTTTTATGGGGGCGCTGTTGAGCCATTAGGCCACGGCCATTAATGCAAACCATTAAATATCACATTTTTCACCAGACCTGGCTTGCGTGCAAAGTCTGGTGACTTTTGGGGCATGTTTAGGGGAAAAAAAGGCCCTCCTTTCGTCAGAAGAAAGAATAAAGAAAAATTCCTACTGATACAATAGGGCCTTTACACTTTAAGTGCTCGGGCCCTAATAATTTGTTAGAGTTAAAAAAAAACAACCTCTACATAAATGATTCCCATGATGTGAGTCATGTGACTAACGTCAACTTTAGAGCGGAAAAACAAGCCTCATATCAAGTTGCTCTTCGCGTTGCTCAGTGTAAAAAAACCAAACACAATCGCTGAGCAATTGATTTTGCCTGCAGCCACTGATATGTGCAAGACCATGCTTGGGAATGATGAATGTGCAAATAAGTTCACGACTGTCCCCTCTTTAGACACAACAATTGCTTGGCGAATTGCGGATATGGCATCGGATGTGAGGGTGCAGTTAATTGAAAAACTGCAAACAGCGGAGGGATTTGCGCTCCAGTTGGATGAGTCAGTGGACATGTCCAAAGACGCACAGCTCTTGTGCGCTTTGTTGACAAAAAGGAAATGTGCTAGGAGTTTTTGTTTTGCAAGACACTGCCTGAGTGCACTACAAGTGCTGTGAAGAAAAGTCATCAATCACTTTGAAAGTGATTGATGACTTTTTTTCACGAGAACGAAATAAGCTGGCCAAAATGTGTCGCAGTGTTTACAGACACCATGACTGGTCAGAAAAGTGGTCTAATGATGCTTGTCAAAAAAGTCGCCCCCAGAGTTATATGGACTCATTGCATTCTACACAGAGAATATCTCGAGAATCCCTCGTCACCAAAGAAATATTAAGAAGAGTGCCATAAAAACTCGCCTCTTTGCGTCTCTGTGCGCCGCTACAGGAGAGGAACACAACATGCTCCTTTACCATTCTTAAGTCAGGTGGCTTTCCCGTGGATCGGTATTGACACACGTCTGTGAATTACGCACAGCTATCCACGACTTTCTAGTGAGCCAAAAGCGCACAGAGCTGGCTGTGCCTTTCGGTGATAATGTGTGGGTAACTAAACTAAACTATCTAGCAAAGCTGAAGTAGAGCAGCTAATGTGCGAGAGGCTGTTTGCCGTAAGAAATGTCTACCGCTGTAGACGGGGATGATGCGAAGGTAGCAGAGGTTGCTCAGAAGTTTTCAGTGATCCAGTGTGGATCTTGATTCAGTTTCTGAACCTCAACCAGGTCTGTCCCCCCTGAAGATCTCCGCTTAACCCTTTCGGATTCAGGAGGTGGGGACGCACAACAAAGAGCTGGAAGTGCAAGCGATGCATCTCCGGATAAGAGCTCTTGAAAAGAGTTGACCCGTGTCCATACCTACTAGGGATGCAACAGTTCTCGGTATAAAACCGAACCGTTTGGTTCGCCCTCCACAGTTCAATACGCCCTTGTGTGCTGCAGATTTTCGGTTTTGCCATTAATTTTGCATTAATGCTTTGCAACCCACTGTGTGTGTTTGTGTCGCCCGTCAGCCTGCTGCAGAAAAGCCCTCTTCGCGAGTCGTAGTCACTATTGTAGCTCCTCCCATCCCCCCCTCACACAGAACAGACAGCGAGCACAAGTGGGGGGAGCAGGGGAGTTGAGAGACAAAAGTTTGAAGAAGCACCGGCTTCATTGAAATCTACGGTGTGGTATACTTTCGGTTTTGCTGTTGAATACAACTACGATGGAGTGAAAACAGTTAACAGAACTTTTACTGTCTGTAAACATTGCTTGAAACGTGTCCCATACACAAAAGGAAACACGAGCAATATGAGCATCATCTCCAGCGTCAACACGCTGATGTAACGCTTTCTGCAAACAGGACAGTCGAGCGACTCGATAAGGTAACACCAGCATGAAAACAAAATCTCTCGAGAATGCTTTCCCAAAAGACCTATAGTGCCACTTCAGATAAACACAAGAAAATAACCCGTGCAGTGGGAACGTTCATTGCTAAAGATTGGCAGCCCTTTTCGATGGTCGGAGATGTGGCTTTCGTCAACTAATGAAAACACTCGACCCACGTTATGTTGGGCCTCGCCGTAGGACAGCACTTGTGGCCCTGGAGCTTGCGAAGTACAACATCGACATCGCAGCACTCAGTGAGACCAGACTACAGGATGAGGACTCCCTGTCAGAGGTTGGTGCAGGTTACACCTTCTTCTGGAAAGGGGTCCCTGAAGGCGCTCGCCGCATCCATGGAGTTGGTTTCGCTGTTAAGTCCCAACTGCTGCACCGCATCCCAGAATCTCCCATCGGCATCAATGAGAGGCTGATGACCTGGCGTATTCCCCTCAACAAGGGACGCTTTGCTACTCTCATCAGCGCTTATGCACCAACACTTGATGCTGAACACAACATAAAAGAGGACTTTTACCGGGCACTTGACACCATCTTACAGAAAACCCCAATAACAGACAAGATCATTCTCTTGGGAGATTTCAATGCTAGAGTGGGCAGAGATCACCTGGTATGGAAGCAAGTCATTGGTCAACATGGAGTGGGGAAAATGAACAACAATGGGCTTCGGCTCCTCTCCCTCTGTGCAGAACACCATCTGGTAATTACTAACTCCATCTTCCAGATGAAAAACAGGCTCAAAACAACCTGGCAACACCCCCGTTCAAAGCATTGGCACCTCTTGGATTATGTAATTGTCCGGCAAAAGGACAGACGGGATGTTCTTATAACTAGAGTCATGCGCGGAGCAGAATGCTGGACCGATCATCTCATGGTCAGGTCCAAACTCTTCATGCACATTCAGCCCCGTCGCCCTAGGACAGCTCCAAACAAGAAACTCAACTGCTCAGCACTAAACAACCCCGACACCAAAGACAACCTCCGTCGGTTACTTGCAAGAAACCTTGATCAGATCCCTGAGGAACCCACTGACTGGCCAGCCCTGCGTCATGCCATCCATAGTGCAGCTTCAACAGCGCTTGGCCCGTCAAGGAAGCGTCACCAGGACTGGTTTGATTGTAACTCAACTGAAATACAATCACTCCTTCAAGCAAAACACCATGCACATAAAGCCCTCCTGTCCTGCCCTGGATCTGCTTCCCTTAAAGCCACCTTTGTTGCAGCAAGAGCTGCGACTCAACGTGGCCTCCGGGCCATGGAAGATAACTGGTGGGTGCAGAAGGCCAAAGAGATCCAAAACCTTGCAGACTGCAATAACACCCAGGGATTTTATGATGCCATTAAAGCCCTCTACGGCCCTAGGAAGCGGGCAATTGTCCCTGTCCGTTCTGCTGACGGAGCTACCCTTTTCAAGGACCGCCGTGAGATCCTTGGCCGCTGGGCAAATCACTTCGAGACTCTCCTCAATCACGCAAACCCTGTCGACCTTCACATCCTGGATGGACTGCCAGACCTGCCACCAGTTGAGCACCTTGACTCCCCACCACAGTTCTGTGAGACCCGTCAAGCCATCAGAGACTTGAAGAACAACAAAAGTGCAGGACCTGATGGCATCCCAGCAGAGGTTTTCAAGAACGGCGGGTACCTCCTTACACGCCGCCTACACCTCTTGATCACACACATATGGGAACATGAGACCCCCCCACAAGACTGGAAGGATGCCAACATTGTGGTCATCTACAAGAACAAAGGTGACAGAGCAGTCTGTGGGAACAGTCGTGGAATCTCCCTCCTCTCCATTGCAGGGAAAGTGCTGGCAAAGATCATGTTCAAGCGCCTGGAACACATCTCGGAAGCTGCTCTCCCAGAGACGCAGTGTGGTTTTCGGAAGTCTAGGTCGACCACCGACATGGTCTTTGTCTTAAGGCAGCTACTGGAGAAGAGCAGGGAACAGTGCAAAGACCTCTATATAGCCTTTATTGACCTCAGCAAAGCGTTCGACACCATAAACCGTGAGATGCTCTGGAAACAACTGGACAAACTTGGGGTACCACCCAAGTTTCTGTCCGTGCTGCAGCAACTGCACACTGGGATGCAAGCCAGAGTAATCACCGGAGACCTCCAGTCAGAGCCCTTCAAGGTAAATACCGGGGTGAAGCAAGGCTGTGTCTTGGCACCAGTGCTTTTTAATCTCCTCCTTTCTGCCATCACCTTTCTCTTCAATCGTGCCTTGGATCACAAAGACGGTGTTCATCTTGAATACCGCCTTGACGGCAATCTTTTCAACATCCGCCGTCTCCAAGCCCATACGAAGACAAAGATTTGCCGTATCTGTGAGCTACAATATGCAGATGACTGCGCAGTCTTAGCCCACAGCCCAGAGTCTATGCAGCATGCCCTCAACACAATTTCCACTCTTTACCAGTCCTTCGGTCTTCATGTCAACACACAAAAAACTGAAATCATGTCCCAACTTGTTACCCAACCTCCCTCACCCCACAGCTTCCATATAAACGGCATCCCACTCAAAACAGTCGAACACTTCACCTACCTTGGCTCTACAATATCCTCCCACTGCTCCCTCGACACAGACATACACACCCGCATCAATAAAGCTTCATCAGCCTTTGGACGGCTTCGCAGGAGGGTTTTTGAAAACCGTAACCTCAAGGTCGGCACCAAGGTTGCAGTTTACAATGCAGTGTGCGTGTCCACCCTGCTCTACGGGGCAGAAACATGGACGCCATACAGAAGGCACATAACAAACCTGGAGGCCTTCCACATCCGTTGCCTTCAAAAAATCCTTGGTCTGTCCTGGGAAGATAAAGTACCTCACTCGGAGATCCTGAAGAGCACTAATTCCAGCTGTATGGAAGCAGCTGTGGCCAAAAGGCACTTACGGTGGATAGGTCATACAATCCGACTGCCTGAACACCGCCTGCCCCGCCAAGTCCTCTACGGTCAATTACAAGACGCAAAGCGTGCTGCTGGTGGCCAAAAGAAACGCTACAAGGACTACACCAAGGACCTTCTGAAGCGCATTGCCATCAGCCCCACTCAGCTGGAAACTCTAGCGTGTGATCGCTTAGTTTGGAGAGATACTTGCGTCAGGGCAATCACACAAATAGATGACAGCAATCATCAGAGAAGGTCTGAGAGACGTGCCCAACGACATCGGAGGACAGCCGGCATTCCCCCAACGTCCGGGCTCCCCTGCCCCACCTGTGGAAGGATGTGCGGCTCACGCATCGGCCTCCACAGCCACATCAAGTGGCACCAGCGACAACAGCGCTGACGCCCCCCACCCCCCTTCCCTGCCCTGGAGCAAGCGTCGTCATCGTACGCGATGGACAGCTAAGAGAGTTGGGCCTCCCGCACACATTTCAACAACGTTATCATATTTATCCATATTTTATACTACTGTATAGTATATACAGGTACTCAAGGAATAAAAGGCAGTTTACCATTTAAAAGTGTTGTGTTCAGTAACTGTTTTACATTTCAAAGAGTTTCTTAAAGATATGTTATACTATTGTATTTAGTATAGTGTGTTCTGTACTAACTGTACTGAGTTGTCAAGATTAAGAGGCTGTTGAATTATAAGAATTATAGTAATTTCCTTTTTCAAAAGTGACAAGCAAAATAAACAGATCATTTTGGAAAAAAGCTCTCTTTATGCACATAACACAAAACAAAACCGTACCGAAACTGAACCGAAACAGTAGCCCAAAAACTGAATCCGAATCGAACCGTGGGCTACCTGAACCGTTGCACCCCTAATACCTACGTCACCTCAAAGCACACACGTTGACGTCAGTAAGCACAACACATTAGTTCCTTCGTTTCGGTCAGACGTTGACTCTTATTTTGGTGCTTTTGAGCGCATGGCTACTGCACTAAATTAGTGTTGGTCTCTGCCGTTGCAGTGCTAACTTGATGCGCGGTGTTGCAGGCCTATTTGTCCACGAAGCATATGGACAAGGTTTCAAAAACTTGATTATAACATATAAAAATGTGTTTCCTCTAAAAGTTACACATTCCACAACCACTGAACGGAGACGCACGTTGAAATTGGTGCATAAAAATGTATGTTGTCATGAGGGTTGTCCTGAGGGTTGTCCACATGGATGTTAAAAGCAATTCACTGAAAGCATCAGAGAAGTTTCACAGTATTTGGAGGTGGGGGGCTGTAAACATTCAGTCATAACTCTGGATGAGGCCTTCAGCTGTACAGCCAGGCATTCATGACTGAAAACTTCCAGGAGTTAACTTCTTATGTTGAAATGAATCATTAAATAAGGCTGTGACCCCCCCATCCTTCTCCTCCAGGGATTTGGTGGTTAAACGTGACAACCAGTCCGATCTGTCTCCTTAAGACCTGACTGAATGTCACCAAAGACATGCTGATAACAGCTCAGCACAGTAGTCTGTTTTCTGCTGCGGATACAGGAGTTGGCAGGTCAAATGATCTGAAGTCTATCGGAGATTGGTGTTGCGATGAGACGATGGACCACACATTCGGGTGACTTGGACAGTGTTGATCCACAACACTACCAAAAGACCAAAAGAGTACCGATCGCAGGCTTTGAGTCTTGCACGTTAGGAAACGCTGGTCTGTAACCCATTTTCAGATTTCTGGATGTTCCTGAGTTTGTTCAAGTCCATCTGATTCTCTGTTCAGAATTCAAATTTTAAGACTTCATTTATGATCATTTCTTTCTATAAAGGAGGTAAAGAGGTGGTTGAAGGGCACTTTGGAGAATTTGGACTCCAGGAGGCTGAAGGAATTCCAGTGGTACCTGGTGAATGCAGATCCATCAAAGGATGGTTTCAAACCGATCCCACTGAGTCGTCTGGAGCATGCGGACAGATTGGACACAGTAGATCTGATGATGCAGAGATTCTCCTCAAAGACCAGAGAGGTGGCTGAGACGGTTTTAAAAACTTTAAAGAGTGATAAAGGTCTGTTGTAGATAAGGAAAAACACATAAACCATCTTACTATGAAGATTTTATCCTGTTTAAACAATAACTGATGATAACTTGTTTCATTGACCTCCAGCAGAAAAATCCTTTCCGGAACTTGTTTTCCAGGATGATCCAGTCTTTCCAGCTGGTGCAACAGGTAAATGGTCCCAGTCAGTCGCATTGATTCACTTCACAATAACTCTGAAATGGGTCTGTTTCCCTCCTGTCAGGATGCTCTCGATGGAGCCTCTGTAGAAGGTGCTCCTGATGGGGGCTCTGGCTTTCCTCAGTTTAAGGAGGAAGTAGAGGCGCTCTTGAGCCTTCTTGGCCAGTTATGCCGGGTTGGTGTCCCAGGAGAGGTGACGTGCACACCCAGGAACTTGGTTCTGCTCCATTGATAGAAACAGGAGCATGCTGGGTGTGAGCTCTCCTGAAGTCCACATCTTTTGTCCACATTCAGAGAGATTGTTGTGTATGCACTACATGGTGGCTAACATCACTCCTGTAGTCCATCTCGTCCACATGGTGGCTAACCTCACTCCTGTAGTCCATCTTGTCCCCGTTGCTGATGAGACCCACCACAGTCATGTCATCTGCACTTGAACTTGAACAATCTGAACTTGATGAGGAGGTTGGAGTTGTATCTCGCTGTGCAGTCATGGGTCAGCTGGGTGAAGACGAGGGGGCCCAAAACACATCCTTGGTCTCCTGGTCAGGAAGTCCAGGAGCCAGTTGCACAGCGAGGTGCTCAGTCCCAGCCGATCCAGTTCGTAGTCTGACGTAGTGTAATTTGTTGTCCAAGGAGTGCACATGGGCCAAATGTATGCTGGCTTGTGTGGCTTAGCTGCTAGCCTCATTGGTTCTGCCTATGCCAAGCAGAAACTCACGGCTGTATGTGCACCTTTGGACTTTGTAAACGCGATAAGGATACACTGACAACACTTTGACAAACAAAGAAAAACACATATTCAGTGCGAACTGTCCACATTTGTTCTCAAACATTTTTTATGGTCAAATGGAAGAAATTAGCTTCACAGCCTCAGTATAAAAACAATCAAACTGTAACAACGCCTCGTGAGATTCATTGTCAAAAGGCAACTTAAAGGGAATCATGTTCATTTTACACATGTGGCTCTAAATACATGTTGGAATACGTCTCAATCCTTGTTGACTCACATACTTAAAAGGACAAGTATTAATACGTTTTTGTTTGTTTTCTTCTCATAGAGAGACATTTTGCCAGGATGATGAGTGACTTTGTTAAGAAAGTGTCTAAACAAACCCTGACAGAGCTCATGGAGGCCCTCGTAACTGATGGTGTCTTTGATGACCGGGACAAGAAGTCGATACTGGAGGAGAACCACACCAGAGTAAATAAGGCCAGCTGCTTTGTCATCTTTGTGATGGAAAAGGGAAAGGAAGTCTGGAATAAGATGATCAATCTTCTTCAAACCATAAATCCTTTACTTTGCTTTGAGCTGGATGCGTCCCCAAGTCCATCTGCCGAAAAAGGTTAGTTTACGTTGTCGTTAATACCATGCTGTTAATATATATATGCATTTTTGATATAAAATATACATGATATATTTTTAAATTTATTTATCTATATCATATATTTATCTTATTAACATATATATATATATATATATATATATATATATATATATATATATATATATATTTGGGGGGGGGGGTTGAGGGGTGACATCCGCTGCTAGTCCAAGACGCCAAAAACACATGGAGACGCACAACGATCACACGAGCCCTGGAAATCTGCAAGAGAAAAAACAAACAGACACGAGAACAGAGACAAAGCAGCAACCAACCCAGGTTAGGCTAGGCTACCGCGACTATCTGACCCCCAAAACTAAGGAGCGAGCATGCAGGCGAATGAGCAGATGTGTATGTCTGTGTAGCTGTGTGTGTGTGTGTGTGTGTGTGTGTGTGTGTGTGTGTGTGTGTGTGTGTGTGTGTGTGTGTGTGTGTGTGTGTGTGTGTGTGTGTGTGTTTATGTGTGTGTGTGTGTGTAATAGTCCTATCAATGCTCCACCTGAGCTGTATCTATAGTGGAGGGAGAGCGCAACCCCGCCACCCGAGAGACCAGAGGCCGACAAGGAAGAACCAGGAACCCAGGCCACCAGCAACCCCACAGAGGGGAGAAGAGGGCGGGAGGAAACCCACCGCCAGCAAGGCCGCCCCATTCCACCGGCGACTGAGGGAAGCCCCGCCCCCCCCCCAGCGGCGACAGAAGGACCCCCGGGTGGGGCCCCCATGACCACGTTAGGAGGCAGCCAGGGAACCCACGGCAGTGGACCGGGACCCAATCACCCAGCATGGGCAGAACATGCGGCCAACGACCCCCACCTGGTGAGAGACCAGCCCGCCCGGGGGGGCACCCCGACCGTTGACGGAGGCAGGTGCACCCCCCTACGAGAGCGCCCCCCCCCAGAAAGGAGGGGGGACCGGAGAGAGGGAACCCCCAACAAGAAGACACCTGCGCGGGCATCCATCCATCCATCCATCATTCCATCCATCCATCCATCCATCCATCCATCCATCATCCATCTTTCCATCCATCCATCCATCCATCCATCCATCCATCCATCCATCCATCCATCCATCCATCCATCCATTTTCTATAATAATAATAATAATAATAATTAAAGCTGCAAGCAGCGATGAACGGGCCCTCGCACTCACAGCCACCGCCCCCATAAGCATATCAGAAATGACACCACCCACTACTTCCTATGTCAAACCATTCAAAAGTTATAGCAGAAAAAAGGGACGACCAATCAGAAGAAGGGGCGGGGCTAATTCAGCCCAATAAAGGTCAAGGACTCAATACCGAGTCCCATGACACCACCCACGACTCTCTATGTCAAAACATTCAAATGTTATAGCAGGAAATAGGGACAACCAATCAGAAGAAGGGGCGGGGCTAATTTTCACCAATTATGGTCAAGGACTCAATACCGAGTCTCATGACACCACTCACGACGCTTTATGTCAAACCATTCAAAAGTTATGGCAGATAAAAGTATTCTAGGGGGCGCTGTTGAGCCGTTAGGCCACTCCCATTAATGCAAACCATGAAATATCAAATTTATCGCCAGGCCTGCCTTGCATGCAAAATTTGGTGACTTTTGGGGAACTATAAAAATATGGACCAATCAGATGAAGGGGGGCGCGGTTTTTGGCGTCTAGCGTCGCCACGGTAACACTTTTGAAAGAGAAAAGTAATGCGGGTAGTCGCAGGATGGAGACGCACATTTTGATGTATAACCCATCTGGGTTCACGATACGGTTCGGGCCGTATTAATTCTCGAAGGAATGGCATATATTGCTCCAAAATTACGCGATTAATTCAGAATGTTCAAAATGGCCAACTTCCTGTTCGGTTTCGACCATGGAGCCAAGAGACTTTTCTCTAAGTTGCGACATGATACAGGTGTGTACCGATTTTCGTTCATGTACGTCAAACCGTATTATGGGGCTTGAGGCGCAAAGTTTTTTCTGTCTGAACCAACCAGATGAAGGGTGGGCGCGCTTTTTGGCGTCTAGCGTCGCCACGGTAACGCTTTTGAAAGAGAAAAGTAATGCGTGTTGTCGCAGGATGGAGACGCATATTTTGATGTATAACACACTTGGGTGCACGTTACGGTTCGGGCCGTATTAACTGCCGAAGGAATGGCATAAATTGCGCCAAAGTGACACGATTAATTCAAAATGGCTGACTTCCTGTTCGGTTTCGACCATGTTGCCAAGGGACTTTTCTTTAAGTTGTGTACTGATACAGGTGTGTAGCGATTTTCGTGCATGTACGTCAAACCGTATTGTGGGGCTTGAGGCACAAAGTTTTCCGGGGGGCGCTGTTGAGCCATTTCGCCACGCCCATTAATGTAAACCATTAAATATCAAATTTTTCGCCAGGCCTGACTTGCATGCAAAATTTGGTGACTTTTTGGGCATGTTTAGGGGGGCAAAAAGGCCTTCCTTTCGTCAGAAGAAAGAAAGAAAGAAAGAAAGAAAGAAAGAAAGAAAAAAGAAAAATTCCTACAGATACAATAGGGCCTTCGCACTGAAGGTGCTCGGGCCCTAATAATAATAATAATTCAAGCTGTAAACAGCGATGAACGGGCCCTCGTGCGTGTAATTTTCACCAATAAAGGTCAAGGACTCAAAACCGAGTCTGATTGTTTATTGTTTATTGTTTATTGGATGGATCCCCATTAGCTGCCGCCTTGGCGATACGCAACACTAATCTTCCTGGGGTCCATAAAGTACATAAAACATTACAGAAAACATATCATCTAAGACATAAATACATACAGTCATACATTCCTAGCATAATTCCGATTACACCACCCACAACTCTCTATATAAAACCAATCAAAAGTTACGGCAGAAAATAGGAACTATCCCATATTGACCAATCAGAAGAAGGAGGGGGCTTTAATTTGCACCAATTAAGGTCAAGTACACAAAACCGAGTCAGACGACACCACCCACGACTGTCTATGTCAAACCATTCAAATGTTATGGCAGAAAACAGGGACTATCAAATATCGACCAATCAGAAGAAGGAGCGGGGCTAAGTTGCACTAATTATGGTCAAGGACTGAAAACCAAGTCTGATGACACCACCCACGACTCTTTGTCAAACCATTCAAAAGTTATGGTAGAAAGTAGGAACTATCAAATATGGACCAACCAGAAGAAGGGGGGGCGCACTTTTTTGGCATCTATCGTCGCCACTGTAATGCTTTTGAATGAGAAAAGTAATGTGCATTGTCGCAGGATGGAGACGCACATTTTGATGTATAATACACCTGGGTGCACGTTGCGGTTCAGGCCGTATTAACTGCCGAAGGAATGGCATAAATTGCGTCAAAATTACATGATTAATTCAAAATGGCCAACTTCCTGTTGGGTTTCGGCCATGGCGCCAAGAGACTTTTCTTGAAGTTGCGACATGATACAGGTGTGTAGTGATTTTCGTGCATTTACGTCAAACCGTATTGTGGGGCTTGAGGCACAAAGATTTCTAGGGGGCGCTGTTGAGCCATTTTGCCACGCCCATTAATGCAAACCATGAAATATCAAATTTTTCGCCAGGCCTGGCTTGCTTGCAAAATTTGGTGACTTTTTGTGCACGTTTAGGGGGGCAAAAAGGCCCTCCTTTTGTCAGAACAATAAGAAGAAGAAGAAGATTTTTTTTAATGATTTTTACAAACACACTTTATTCACATTTTCACAGGATACAGTTCACATTATAAAGTGCTGAAGTGCCTGAAACAAAACAGAATACCCAATAAATAAATAAATGGCTACGTCAGCATTTCAGTCTTGAAGAAAAAGTGCAGAGTGCAGTTCATCATTTAAAACATTACACAGGACACGTTGTAACACCAGGGGCCTCATGTACAAAGACTTGCGTGGATTTCCTACTGAAACATGGCGTACGCTTAAATCCAGAAAACGTCCTACGCACAAACAAATCCAGATGTATGAAACTGTGCGTAGGCATGAATCCAAGCACATTTCCTCTGTACATCCCAATCAACGTGGAATTGAGCGCACATGTAGGAGTACCAGACTCCTCCCTGTCCACACCCCCATTTAAATATGCAAATGTATTTAAATAGGCCCTCGAGGGCCGGTTTCCCTGTTTAATTGCACCATGATACAAGGAGCTGTGTCATCAACAGAACTATCCAGACTTTGATGACAAGCTGGTGACGATCATTAATTAGAATCAGGTGTGTTAAAGCAGGGAAACATCTAAACATGCAGGACACCGGTCCTTCTGGAATTCAGTTTGACACCTGTGACATATTTTTTTATTTTTTTTAATATTCTTTATTTCATTCAAAAAAATAAAATAATTCAATACAAATACAAATGTTCTTAACTCATGAATGAAAAGCAAGCAGAAAGAAGAAGAATCTTATCTGATCCCCTTTTTCCAAGAAATAATTTCACAAATAACATAAATTAATCATATAATCTGTACATTAATGGAATGAAAATGCTTCCTGTTAACGTACACATATTCATCCAGTGATGGTGCTTTTATAGCAATGTGTGTGCAGTCGATAGCTCCGATTACATTAGGAAAACAGGCTAAATATTCTTTCTCTTCTTACTGCGCCATTTGCGATATCTTCTAACACTGCCAAAGCTGCCATTGTTTTTAACGGTATTTCTGCACCACTTTGCTTTTATATCCACTCGTGTAATTGACAGTTGAATGTGTTAATTGTTCATCAGTGTGTCTCTGATGTGCACATCACTCTGAGGGCTAATTGTTTTCACATTATTAACAGTTTCCCAGCATCACCACTAAGTGTCGCCAACATACCAATAGCTGTGGAAACGTGCGTACGCCAGCCATGAAGTTGGCATCGGGCACCGCACATTTCCACGGTCATTTCACTCTTGATTCATCTGAACGTTTGCGTGGAAAAGGGCGTACGCCATGTTTTTGTGCGTACGCACGCTTTGTACATGAGGCCCCAGATGTTCTTAAAACAATCCAAATCATTCATTAACTTGTAAAAATTGTACTCCAGTTTCAGTCTACATCTGGTGCTGCAGCGCCACACTGAGGCGGCCTCCTGAACTGCTCTGTCCTCTATTTTGTTCTTTCTGGATATATAAATCGCCATCTTGGCTTCACCAGAAATAAAGTTTAGGAGTTGCCACTTTGTTTGACTTCTCCTCCTGTATCCTGCACCATAAATAAACTTTGTGTTGCAAAAGGTTTCATTAAAAAGACTAAAAACAGTGGTTAAAAGAGTGAAGAGCTGTGAAAGTCTCCTACACTCACTAAAAACATGGAAAACCGTCTTGTGAAGGTGACAGAAAGGGCACTGGTTTGACACAGCAGGATTAATAACAGAGATGAAGGCATTGGTGGCGATGGCACCGTGTAAAATCCTCCGCTGGAGGTCGGCTGTTCTGTTCTTGAGGGGAGGTTTGTATAGTATTCTCCACTGCGGACGCTCTCCATCTCCCAGCTTGTCAGTCCATACAGTGGACGCCCTGTCACACAGTCCCCTCTTGTTGACAGCTTTCACACAGTTTCTGTAGAGGGATTTTCTGTCGGCTGTGTGTAAGCTGAGCCACTGAGTGTCCTTGCGGAGAGGTCCATCCAGCTCTCCTAGTTGGGGACTTATTAAGACCTCCGGGAATGGGTCCCTGTCATCAGGTTCAGTCCCTCCGCCGTAGTCCATGAGGAGGCCTCTCTCCCTCCCAGAGAGCCTCTGCCTCCACAGCTCCAGAATCCTTTGGGTTATCCTGGTGGACTGGATGCCCAGCACAGAGCCCACCGCCTGAGAGCCCGACAGCACCGGCCCCGCAATGTCCACCACCAGCTGTTTCAGGACAGGGGTCTTGGTCCTGCACAGCGCTGCCGTCAGCCCAGGCACAGCTCCACTGCAGACATCCAGCCTGGCACCATGAACTAGTGGTTCTCTCAACAACCAGAACAGAGAGTTAGAGCTTTTTCCGGAATCACATTTAAAAAGGGCCCATGATTTAAAAACACCCTGATAAAATGGAGGCAGCATCCAGTCCCAAGTTACTCACATGTCTCAGTATGCAGCTGGCCACTTCTCTCCACACCAGATCTGCCGGCCCTGACAAAAACCTCTGAATGAACTGTAGTCTGAAGATGGCAGTTCTGCTGGCCAAGTGGATGAGGCCCTGTCCCCCCTCCTCTCTGGGTAAAAACAGCACCCCCTGTGGCACCCAGTGAAAGCCATCCCAGAAAAAGTTGACAAGCTTTGCTTGGATCTGGGCTAAAAGACCTGATGGAGGATCCATACAGGTTAAACGGTGCCAAAGCAGGGAGGCCACAAGATTGTTCAGCACAAGAACCCTGCCTCGATACGACATCTGAGGGAGCAGCCATTTCCAGTTTGTTAGTTTGGCTTCAATTTTTTCAGTGACGCCCTCCCAGTTCCTCCGGATCGTAGCCTCGTTCCCGAGGAAGACACCGAGGTATTTAAGGCCGTCATTTTTCCAGGGTAGACCGTGGGGAAGAACCGGGAGACCGTCAACTACCGACAGCAAGGGCTTCACTCTTGCTCCAATTCACCCTCCCTGCAGACAGAGTGTTGAATGAAACTGTTAAATCAGATAAAATATCAATATCATTTTGGTTTTTAATTAAAACAATAACATCATCCGCGTAAGCAGATAAAATGATGTTTTCACTAAAACCAGGTAAAATCAGGCCACGGATTCTTGTGTGGATCTTGCAGAGGAGGGGTTCCAGGGAGAGTGCGTAGAGCATCCCAGACAGAGCGCAGCCCTGCCTGATGCCTCTACGCACCCCGAAAGGAGCACACAGACTGCCATTAAACTTCAGTACACTCCCAATGTCACTATATAACACCCAGATCTTGGCAATGAAACCAGTGCTGAACCCAAACTTCCCCATGGTTTTCCAGAGGAAGCCGTGCTCAACACGGTCAAATGCCTTTTCCTGATCTAGCAAAATGAGACCAGTATTTATACCCAATGAGCTAGAGACCTCCAAAACATCTCGAATTAGGTAGACATTGTCTACCATGGACCTGCCGGGCACACAGTAGGTCTGATCCCAATGGATGACCTGCTCCATAGCTTCTCTAAGCCTGTTGGCCAAAGCCTTGGACAGGATCTTGTAATCTGTGCACAACAGTGACACGGGGCACCAGTTCTTGATGTCCTGCAGATTCCCTTTTTTTGGCAGCAGGGCAACAACAGCCCTGTGACAGGACAGTGGCAGAGAATCTGAGGTCAGACTGTCATTAAACACCTCTAGGATGTCAGGTGCTAAAATACCCCAGAAGGCTTTATAGAATTCGACAGTCAGGCCATCGATGCCAGGAGACCGCCGTCCCTGCATACCCTGCAGAGCAGCGTGTAGCTCCTCCATCTGCAGTGGCCTGTCCAGCTGTGAGTTGGTCTCCTCAGATCATCATCCTCCACGTACTCGCTCGTATAGAGAGATGAATAAAACTGCACAGCTCGCCTTCTGATCTGACAAGGTTCAGTGAGCTCCTGCCCCGTGTTAGAGAGCAGAGAGTGCATCACTTTCCTCTGTCCATGCTTCTTCTCTAGGCCAAAGAAGAAGCTAGAGGGAGCATCCATCACTGTGATGTTCTGGACCCGGGACCGGACCAGTGCACCCTGTACCTTGGTGTCCAGCAGGTTGGCTAAAGCCATGTTTTGGGACTTGAGGATTTCAATATATACTTGATTTCCTGTGGAAGCACTCATTGTTTCCAGCTCCACGATCTCAGTCTCCAGGTCTTTCACAGATCGACAGATGTCACGTGTGACATTGAGAGTATACTGCTGACACAAAAGCTTTATCTCAGTGTTGCCATGGTCCCACCACTGCCTAAGACATGTAAAATCAGCTTTCCTGTGTCTAAAACCACTCCAAAAATAACTAAAAGCCTCGCTAAAACCTTTGTCAAATGTTAAAACTGAATTAAAATGCCAGTATGCACTCTTAGGTAAAATGTTTTATATGGTGACATGACATACAACCAAAGAATGATTCGTAAAACCAGCTGGCATTATTTTACACAGCTTAAAAACATTAAAATGGTGCTTAAAACAATGGGGGAGGCCCCCCATCTCTGACTGCAGTAGGAGTTTGCATCTCTCCGACCTCTTCTTCATTCTTCTTTTCAGCAGATGCCGGTCTGCAGGAGGTCCTAGATGAACACAAGACCAGTCTGAGGAGCACATGTGAACATGTGAGTGAAGGAATTGATGAAACAGGAAGTAGAACCCTCCTCAAGAGGATCTACACGGAGCTTTTCATCACAGAGAGACGGAGTGAAGAGGTTGATACCCAACATGAGGTGAGGCAGCTGGAGACAGCTTCCAGGATTAAGAGCCTCCATGACGCTCCAATCAGGTGCCAGGACATCTTTAAAGCCTTACCTGACCAACGTGGAGCCATCAGAGTGGTTCTGACGAACGGCGTCGCTGGCGCTGGGAAAACCTTCTCGGTTCAGAAGTTCTCTCTGGACTGGGTCGAGGGCTCGGAGAACCAAGACGTCACCATGGTGATTCTGCTCTCGTTCAGGGAGCTGCACCTGATCAGACATGAGCAGCTCAGTCTTCTCAGGCTGATCCAGGTTTTCCATCCATCGTTACAGAAGCTCACAGCAGAGCAGCTGGCTGCCGGGAAACCGTTGTTCATCTTTGACGGCCTGGATGAAAGCAGACGTTCCCTGGACTTCAACAACGGTCCGGTCGTGTCTGACGTCACACAGAGCTCATCGGTCAACGTGCTGCTGACCAACCTCATCCAGGGGAACCTGCTTCCCTCAGCTCTCATCTGGATCACTTCCAGACCTGCAGCAGCCAATCAGATCCCTCACAAACACGTGGACAGGGTGACAGAAGTACGAGGCTTCACCGACGGCCAGAAGGAGGAATACTTCAGGAGGAGGTTCAGGGATGAAGAGCGGTCCAGCAGCATCGTCTCCCACATGAAGACATCCAGAACCCTCCACATCATGTGTCAACTCCCGGTCTTCTGCTGGATCACTGCTACAGTTCTGGACCACATGTTGACCACAGAGCAGAGAGGAGAGCTGCCCAAGACCCTGACTGACATGTTCTCCCACTTCCTGCTGGTCCAGACCAAGAGGAAGAAGAACAAGTACCAGGAGGGACGTGAGACGAGTCCACAGGAGCTGACGGAGGCTGACAGGGACCTTCTCCTGAAGCTGGGGAGGCTGGCGTTTGAACATCTGGAGAAAGAAAACATCATGTTCTACCAAGAAGACCTGGAGCAGTGTGGTCTTGATGTCCCAGAGGCCTCGGTGTACTCAGGAGTTTGTACCCAGATCTTCAGGAGAGAGTGTGAGGACTTCCAGAAACCCGTCTACTGCTTTGTTCATCAGAGCATCCAGGAGTTCCTGGCTGCAGTCTACGTGCTCCACTGTTGGTCCACCAGGAACACATGTGTGCTGGAGAACTTCCTGGGAGATGACTACATATACTCATCTCTGGATGACTTCCTGAAGAGAGTCATGCATAAATCCCTGAAGAGTAAAAATGGCCACCTGGACCTGTTTGTCCGCTTCCTTCATGGTCTTTCTGTGGAGTCCAACCAGAGACTGTTAGGAGTTCTGCTGAACCAGACGGAGAGCGATCCAGGAACCATCCAGAGAGTCATCAACAACCTGAAGGAGATGAACACTGACAGAATCTCTCCTGACAGAAGCATCAACATCTTCCAGTGTCTGATGGAGATGAACGACCTCTCAGTTCATCAGCAGATCCAAGAGTTCCTGAAGTCAGAGAACAGATCAGAGCAGGAACTCTCTGAGATCCAGTGTTCAGGTCTGGCCTCCATGCAGCAGATGTCGGAGGAGGTTCTGGATGAGTTGGACCTGGAAGAGTACAAGACAACACCAGAGGGTCGACGGAGACTCATTCCAGCTGTGAGGAACTGCAGAAAGGCTCGGTGAGTCCAGATGGATCAATAACACCATCAGTTAGTGTAAATTAGCAGTTTAGTTCTTTAAATCTTGTTTTGATCTTCAAATGAAAACTTTTGAAATCAGATGATTTTGTTTTATTCTGGGTCACCTCGAGTTACCTCAACCAGAGGTTCATGTTTCAAACACTTGATCTAGTTGATGTTTTAGCTGCTCAGAGATGAATCTATGTAACGGAGAAAAATTAAACATCAGAACCATTGGGGGGATTTGTGGACACATGTGTACTTGGTAAGAGACCTTAATTCTAGTAACTCTGGTTCCGTGATCTCCTGCACCGTCCTGTAACTCCAGATATGAAGGCTTGAAATCCCATGATCCTCCATAAACTGCTGGTCGTACCAAACCGCAACTCTAAATGGAAAAGCTCCGAGTGCTGAATGTCACGAGTGCAGCTTCATTGATTATGAATGAAAGTTTGTCTGAGACAGAAGGTGACAGGTGTTTGTGTTGTTGCTGTAGAGGAGAGCAGCATGAAGACGTTTACAGCTTCATACGAGAACTTTTTTATCAATCTCTGATCAATGAAGCTGAAGTCTCTGTGAGACCAAAGTCTCCTTTAAGAGACCAGTTAGCTCTGGCCCTGTACCGCACAGTGTTGGCCTCAGGCAACGCAAACTTTTCTTAGGCCCCATGTCCAATACAAGTTTCTTTAAATTGTAATAACCAATCAGATTAGTCAAAGAACTATCTAAGAATAATCCAATGAGGAGTGGGAGTCACTGTGATGCATCATTTGGAGGCGGGAAGCTCTTTTCTGACATGCGGCCATCACAGCACATGGTCTGAGAAAAAGGTAAGATCTTTTGTACTACTAAACTTATTTAGACTTATTTAGACTATATAAACTGCAAATAAAAAATATGTTAGCATGCATAAAGGTGTAAATAAGCCTTTTGTCAGGTTTTATGTTGTTTTCATTTAGTTTCTTCAGAAATACAGTTTTTCTATTTGTTGCCCGAGGGCAACGTTGTGCACTAAGGGGTAATTTTTAAAAGTGTATGTGTGAACATTGTTTTGGAGGGGTAATCACATTATTACATGTTTGTGTGAAGAGTTTTAGTTCTAAATATGTGTTTTAACCAATTTGTTTACTGGGAATAACTAATTTTCACACATTTCGACAGCCAACATGGACGTAACACAGTTTTATGGAGGGAAAGTGAGGAACCAGCACATAAGGGAAATCCCACCGGAAAGTGAGGACAGTGAGATAGAAAGCAGTGACAATGATGAGGACTGGACTCCCCAGCAAGGTTTGAGCAGAAGTGAAAAAATAGGGCATAAAATATTGTTTCTGTTTATTATTGATCTCATATATGATGATGATGATGATGATGAAGGTGATGATGTTGATGATGATGATGATGATGATGATGATGATGATGATGGAGGTGATGATGATGATGATGATGATGGAGGTGATGATGATGATGATGATGATGGTGATGATGTTGATGATGATGATGATGGTGATGATAATGGTGATGATGATGAAGGTGATGATGAAGATGATGATGATGGTGGTGGTGGTGATGAAGGTGATGATGAAGATGATGATGAAGGTGATGATGATGATGAAGATGATGATGAAGGTGATGATGATGATGAAGAAGAGGATGATGATGGTGATGATGATAAGGATGGTGATGATCGTGATGATGATGATGATGATGATGATGATGATGATGATGATCACATATCGGCCAATCAGCTACTAGTATTACTGTTATATTATTGATATAGAGATATCAATATATAATAATAATATATAATAATATAATAAGGGTGTCGGACTCCAGTCCTCGAGGGCCGGTGTACCTGCAGGTTTTAGATGTTTCTCTGCTTCATTGCACTATGATACAAGTGACTGTGTCATCAACAGAACTATTCAGACTTTGATGACAAGCTGGTGACGATGATTAATTAGAATCAGGTGTGTTGAAGCAGTGAAACATCTAAAACATGCAGGACACCGGCCCTTCTGGGATTCACTTTGACACCTGTGATATAGAGAGTCGTGGGTGGTGTCATCCACTAAATGTCCAATTATATACCAGTTATGTGTATCAGAAGTGTTCTTTTTATGAAATGTTTTTTTATTATTTTGAAATACTATGTTGTACTGCTTTCTAAGCATTGTCTCATGTTATGTAAATTAGTTATATTCTCTGCGATTGTGTACCATTAGCGCACAACGTTGCCCTCAGGCAACAGAAAAATATTTTGGAAAGGGGGGTGTCCAAATATAATTTTTTTTTTTTTTCAATAAAATGTCCCCAAATTAACTCAAAAATGGTGTGGAGTATTTTTTATCATGCATCACCAAAATGTATGCACAAGAAAATACTTAATATCGCTTAAAAGCTTGAACATCTTTTGTCTGGATACTTAATAAAAGTTCAACTCCACACTTGTTCACTTTCATTCACGATGTTCAGAGTGAAAAATGTCCAAGAATAAAAGAGTTTATGTCCTAAATCAGATGTTTTCAGATGACTGACATACGTAGACGTTAACGCAGCCGGTTCCCTCCTTCATCTGCAGATCCAGACAAAGTCTGCAGATGTTATCAGATGTTTTCCGTCTGGCTTTAACTCAGACTTTATTACAACTGACATCATATTTTGTCTCATCACAGATTTGTTCATTGTGGACTCTCAGAGACTCACTGTGAAATTGTTGCGTCCGCTCTGAAGTCCAACCCCTCCCATCTGAGACAACTGGACCTGAGTTACAACGACCTGGAGGATTCAGGAGTGAAGGTTCTGTCTGGTGGACTGGAGAGTCCAAACTGTAGACTGGAGACTCTGAGGTCAGTCCACTGGAGACGTTTCCACATTTATCCACTTATCATCCTCCAAACATGTGACAAAACTACTTTAATTCAAAACATTTTCATGAAATATTTTTAGAAAGGGTCCGTGTCTATAAAAGTCTGAAGATTGTTATATAAGAATATTTTAGATGTAAACAGTAGAGAAACCAGTTTAGATGTAAACAGGAGAAAAAACTGTTTAGTATAAAAGAAAGAAAAACCTTAAGAAGTTTATTAAACATTATCCCAGCACATCAGGCCCATGTATAGGTTTGATAAGTACTTTGTACTTTCTTGTGTTTGTAATCTGCAGTTTCCTGAGTCTGAACTAGTTTTAAAACAGGTTTTGTCATGAGTTTTGGAATGCAAGAAAATCCAGTTGGTTTTCAAAATAAAACTGCTTTCTGTGGGCTCGAATCGCTCCACTATCAAAATCTGGTTTGGGGGGGGAATCCCCGCCGGCATACTGTACGTGGCCGTGTATATTTCACGGCCATGTATCCCAGCACCAAAATGTTGCAATTTCAAATTATTATTCTGGCGAGATCTGAAAATAATTCCCAACAACGAGGAAGCATCAAAATATTGATTTTTTTCACAGAACCGTCCAACAACCAAAATGTTACTTTTTCACATTTTTAAAACGTTACCGCTTTACATTATTCTGACGAGATCTGAAAAAACGTTGCAACCACGAGCAAGCAAGTGATTATGTAAATTCACCGAGTGAATATTATGAAAGTAAAATATATATATTTCTATGCAGAAACTCAAAATATTGATTTCTTTCACTCAAAAATGAAAAATGTCCACCATGTTTGTTGCTGTCACGGCCAGAATCTTAAAAGTCACGTGACTTGGACGCAAAATGAATAGGCAGAAAAATGTAACAGTTATACATTTCAAAATGTAACAGTTATACATTTCAAAATGTAACAGTTATACATTTCAAGGGCTAATATTGTAACCCCTCTACGTTTTTGCACTTTGGACCAACGTAGGCAGGGTACGTTTTTATGTGAGACTGGGTTGCACCATCACAGTAACTCTGTGTTACTTCCTAGAGGACGGTGGTGCTTGGGTTCGGTCTGGTTACGGTTTCATCCACCAGTACTAACGCAATAATATCCTCATTAAAATAAATGAGACACAGAGATAATTTTATATTTTGCCAAAACTTAGGTAAAGGCCTTATTTATTAATTTACATAAATTTGTTAAATGAAATCAATGTATTTGTTTTTTAAATAAACCCTCAAAATGTACAGGAATTTTTCCCTTTTTTGTTTAATTGCTATCCTCTTCGTCTTTTACAGAGACTACAAAATGTTATTTTTTTAATCTATTCACAACTTATCCCTTTCAGATAAAATCAAAACATTCCCTCCCACGTAGCTCTTACTCAAACACTGCACTGGCGACGTACACGACTCAAAGCGCTAACGCTAGTCTCTAAAGACGTTTCTGACGGTCGGGCTGTCCACACCGTTAAGTCTCTCACGGTACCAACTGTTCACACAAACACGTTGCAGGCCTGTTGGTTCTCAGAAAATATTAAGAACGCAGAAATAAATTTCAAAACATTAAGAATGCAGAAATAAACTTTCAAAACACTCAGGGCCTGATTTACTAAAGGTTTGCGTGTGTAAAAACGTGTGCAAACTTGACATCACCCGCAAACCAAAGTGCAAGCTGATCTACTAACAGCGTGCAAAGACGACTGCGTCTCTCAAATGCGCTAAATAGCACACGCTATTCATTTAGTACTTTTGCCCTGATGAATAATCAATATGGGGCGTACCCACCAGAAATCGCTAAATACTGGGAGGGGAAAATGCAAATATCTCCATTTACCACACGCAATGAGATTTACCAAGCCTGAAAGTTTTTGCGGGGATTGTGATTGCGTCTGTATTTAATACGTTCGAAAGGAAGGTGCTAATCTCCACATGCAAAAGGAGAAATATTTTATTTGAATGTTAAATCGAGTATTATTCAGCAAAAGGTTGCCACAGGAGGCACATTCATTTTTTTATTTGTGATAAAAAATAAATCACGTGTTTTCATGGAGAAAAAAGTGTTTCTTATTGTGCGCCTATACTTGTTCTGCAGTTGTCATACCCCGGTGTTGTGCCGTATTCAGCACCCCTGCCGTGAAAAGCACCCCCTCGTCTGACAAAAATGATATTCTCATTCCGTGTCACGTTCTGTTTAGCATCCAGTTTTGTGTTAATGATTCATGTTTAAATGCGCTCATGGATTCCACAATAGTCATACTTTCCCACAATCACAGTCACAGATAACAAAAATCGGGTAAATGGTTATTGATGTCATTAATTAATAGCCTGCGTACTGTGTTGTCTTCCATAATATTTGTCTATATATAATATAAACTCCTAAGTATGTGTTTGTGTGAGTGTGTATATATAAATATATTGAAGTGTCAGTGTGTTGTTTTTTTTTCTTGGTCTACTTATCATTGAATATACGAGGGGGTGCTTTTCACGGCAGGGGTGCTGAATACGGCACAACAATTTGCCTCTTCCACTAATATCTCTAACTCCAACTCGTCAAATTTCATTTTGCGCTTGCGACTATATCCTGCTTTCCATCCAGACTCTCCATGGCGCAAAGTTTGCGCCGCAAACCGTAAGACGCGCAACACCTCATTTAAATACTGCTGTTTGCACCTGTTATCAATTGCGCACGCAATCTTAGTTGATCACCCGCAAAACAGCACGCGCAAACTTTTTCAGTGCACACGCAATTTAGTACTCTTTATTTAGGATCTTAGTAAATCGGGCCCTGAGTGCGCTGAAATCTTCCGTCCCGGTCCTGGTTAGGATGTGGTGGTCGGGACGGCAGCTCCGCTGCGCTAAAGCACATCCCGGCTCGCTCTGGCTACATCCACGGTCCTCTTCTCTGAGCTTCCCAGCTCCGTAGGCTCCGGCCCGGGACTGTTTGACTCTATTTGTCTTAACGACACCAAAGTACGGCCACTTGTATTCCTGCGTGATTAAACAGGGAAACATTCAGCACTGCAGCAGTGGAGGACTGCAGTTGTCCATCCCTGCCTGAGACCTGGACAGGTTGGACTGACGTGGTGGTCAGAGTCATCATCCTGACAGGAAGTGTGTCTTAGATCCACCCGTGGTGGTTTAATTCAGAAATGTCCTTTAATCAAGCAGCTCATTAGTTGTTCAACCAAAGACTTTTCAAGTGCAAGCGATACAGAACCACCTGATGTTTAGATTCACACAGACTTCAGAATTTGTTGAATTAGGGCCCGATTTACTAAGATCCTAAATAAAGAGTACTAAATTGCGTGTGCACTGAAAATGTTTGCGCGTGCAGTTGTTGCGTGGTTTGCGGGTGATCAACTAAGATTGCGTGCGCAATTGATAACAGGTGCAAACTGCAGTATTTAAATGAGGTGTTGCGTGTCTTACGTTTGCGCCATGGAGAGTCTGGATGGAAAGCACAGTCACAAGTCACAAGCGCAAAATGAAATTGAACGAGTTGGAGTTAGAGATATTAGTGGAAGAGGCAAATAAACACATTCATGAACTACAGCAAAGAAATTTAAACATTACCAAAAGAAACGCAATATCGGAGAAAACCTGCGATAGAATAAATGCAGTTGGTAACACAAAAAACAGAAAAACGTCTGGTTTTTCATATTTCAATTTTAGGCACAGATCAAAAATACGAAAAATAGAAAAACGGGCCACAGGACCGAATTTGATTTTAATATTGAATTGGTCGGGTTTGCGTGACCCGGCGGTGCTCGGCATGATCTGAGGAGAAAAAGACATCAGACACAGAGCTGGAGAGCGCTTTGATTCATCTATTTATGAGTTAAGTTTTTATTCAGATGTCCACAGTATATTGTAGGGGTGTCACGGTACACACAAGTCACGGTTCGGTACGTACCTCGGTACAGGGGTCACGGTTCGGTACGGGTTCGGTACGGGTCGGTACAACGGGAAAAAAAATACAAAAAGTCCCAAATGTATAAGACGAGTTTTTTCTTCCTTTATTTTGATCATAGCATTTGAAAGTTAAAGTTTGTTCAATTGGCTACAAAACTAAAAAGCATCTCTTATTAAAATGTAAAATAAATTGTGCATTAGTGTTTTTAATTTTACCACGGACTGGTTTATGTGAGCGCGGGATGGGACATTGTAACGAGCTCGAGCACTTGTAATAAATACTTGAACCCGGGCTCCTCTACTGCTGCATATGGGCAGAGCCGTCTGGGGGCGGAGCATTCTCCATGGGCCTTATGATAGTCATTTTAACGTTCAACAACACCTCATCCTAACCATCAAACTACATTTATTCTCACTTTTATTGAGCCAAGCATATAGGCCTATGCTGCAGAAAGCAGAGTAAAGTCACACACACACACACACACACACACACACACACACACACACACACACACACACACACACACACACACACACACACACACACACACACACACACACACACAAGCCTGTCAGCTGTCAATCACACGGCGCTGAAAACTCTGATAGTCACAGACAATCTATCTAGATAGATAGACACAGCGGTCTATAACATCATTTCTGAGCTCTATAATAGAGAATAGACTCGGCGGTCTCGTTCACAACAACACAAGCACATTACAGGCAGCTGGTCAAGACACATTCTGATAAAGACATTATTTAAGAAGGTTACACTGACTCACCAACGGTAGTTGACTCTTCCATAACCCAAAATAATCCAGGTAACGTGGAAAACAGGGTAACATTCAAAACTTTGTACAAATTTAGTCCTCTTTTAAACTTTAGCGCTAATCTCCTTCACTGTGACTGTTAAGGCTGATTTATGGTACCGCGTTACACCAACGCAGCGCCTACGGCGAAGGTTGCGCAGCGCCGCATAACCTCGCCGTAGACTGCGCCGTACCCTACGGCGTATGCTCTGCGTCGATTTAACGCAGAACCATAAATCAGGCTTTACAGCCAACCCGCTTTGGCTCGCGGCCCCGGTGCGTTCAGGACAGTTGTAAATTAAGAATTAGAACATTTTATCGTTATTATAGCCTACAATTTATGATGATATATGAATTGCACATATATTTATTGATATGCACAGACTAGCACACATTTAGGTCTGTAATGGAACGTGACTGTTGATATTTATAAGGGAAAAAAAACGATGATTGATTTTTTTTTTTTTTTTTTTTTTTTTTAACTCAGTCAGACGTATTTGCCGTATGACTGCGTGAACCGAACCGTGACCCCCGTACCGTGACGGGACGGGACGAATACAAATACCGTTACACCCCTAGTATATTGCAAATATTATATATTATATAGCAAGCACTGACAGTAAATGTGTGACAGACGGGACCATCATATGGCAAGAAGAGAAGAGAAGTGTTCAGAACAGCGCACAGCGCACACTACAGGATGATTTATGGTTCCGCGTCACACCAACGCAGAACCGACGGCGTAGGCTACGCGGCGACGCACACCGCACCGCGACGCTACGCGTCGGCTACGCCATCGATTTAACGCGGAACCATAATTCAGGCGAAGCTGCAGTCTCTGCGCTGATACTGACAGAGCGGGTCGGAGCGGATTTGGTCATGATGTTTAACCTGTGTTTTGTGATTAATAAGCACGGGTTTTAATTAAATGTAATTTACGAAGGATGATTTCACGTTCAATAAGATAAGTAATCAATAAAATACAAAGTTTGGCACAAAGGCTTGGCCTGCTTGTGGGCGAGTGGAGGGGGGCACAATAAAAGAAGGTGGCAAGATATAAGGCAAAGAACTAAAGAAAAAGTGGCCTTTAATAAAACTTGTGCAACCATTTTTAAAATAGCATGCAGCAGAATAAAGACTCTCTCTCTGCATATTCTTTGATTTTGGATGTCGCCTCCTTGCCACAATAACGGCAGCAGCAGATTAGCACCTTCCTTTCGAACGTATTAAATACAGACGCAATCACAATACGCGCAATTACTTTCAGGCTTGGTAAATCTCATTGCGCGTGGTAAATGGAGCAATTTGCATCTTCCCCTCCCAGTATTTAGGATTTCTGCCGGGTACGCCCCATATTGATTATTCATCAGGGCAAAAGTACTAACTGAATTGCGTGTGCAATTTTGCGCATTTCAGAGACGCAGTCGTCTTTGCACGCTGTTAGTAAATCAGCTGGCACTTTGGTTTGCGGGTGCTGTCAAGTTTGCACACGTTTTAACACACGCAAACCTTTAGTAAATCGGGCCCTTAGTCTGATAAATATACAGAATTCAATCATTCTTATCTTTCACTCAAAGTAAGACATTTATTGATGAACTCAGTTTTAACAGAATCATTATGTGTTTGCCAGTGGAGTCAAATTATAAATGATACGTCACTAAAAATACAGTATTTTAGTATCTTATCCTTCTGCTCTCAGAAGACATAATTTTAATGAATCCTGCTCCGACTGTATCAGGTCCCTTTAGAGGTTAATTTAGTATACTTAATTTAATTAAACATGTCCAGAAGTGTTATTTCTTTCTTTTCTCCAGGAAGAGATGTTTGGTGCTTTTGCAGTGAAACTCTAAAAGTTGGAGTTGAAGTTTAAACTGCAGTCTGTGATTAAAAGTCACCAACATGTTTATTCTTTATTCAGATTGGTGGGCTGTGGTCTGTCAGAGATCAGCTGTTCTTCTCTGGTCTCAGCTCTGAAGTCCAACCCCTCCCACCTGAAACATCTGGACCTGAGTAACAACGACCTGCAGGATTCAGGAGTGAAACATCTGTGTGGTTTCCTGGAGAGTCCAGACTGTAGACTGGAGACTCTGAGGTCAGTCCACTGGAGACGTTTCCACATTTATCCACTTATCATCCTCCAAAAATGTGACAAAACTACTTTAATTCAAAACATTTTCATGAAATATTTATTATCTGATATGAAGAAATGTTTATTCTTTTAGAAAGGGTCTGCGTCTATAAAATTCTGAATATTGTTATATAAGAATATTTTAGATGTAAACAGGAGACAAACTAGTTTAGTATAAAACAAAGAAAAACCTTAACAAGTTTATTAAACATTATCCCAGCACATCAGGCCCATGTATAGGTTTGATAACTACTTTGTACTTTCTTGTGTTTGTAATCTGCAGTTTCCTGAGTCTGAACTTGTTTTAAAACAGGTTTTGTCATGAGTTGATATTACAGAACCCAAATGCTGGAAACCCAAAGGTGACAGATGGCAGCAAAGTCCTTTATTTTAACAAAACATAAAAACCCAGAAAAAGTCCTCTAACAGAAAATAGAGAATGGTGAAGATGACTGGAAGTTGTGCAGACTGACAACCAGCCGGGACTGAAAGAGAGCAGGAATAAAGACAGACGGACCAACAGCCAGGAAGAGACACATGTCCTCTCAAGGACTGAGGAGACACAGGTGCAAACAATCAGGATGGACGGGACAAAGGAAAGTCAAAGAAAGAACTAAACACACAAGGATGTACTTTCAAAATAAAACAGGAAACAGGTCACCAAAATACCAAAACCTGTTTTTTAAATAAACCCTCAAAATTTACTCAAATTTTTACCCTTTTTTGTTTAATTGATATCCCATTCATCTTTTACAGAGACTATTAACTTTTATTATTTTAATCTATTCACAACTTATCCTTTCAGATAAAATCCAGACATTCCCTCCCACGTAGCTCTTACTCAAACACTGCACTGGCGACGTACACGACCCATAGCGCTAAAGCTAGTCTCTAAAAACGTTTCTGACGGTCGGGCTGTCCACACCGTTAAGTCTCTCACGGTACCAACTGTTCACAAAAACATGTTGCAGGCCTGTTGGTTCTCAGAAAATATTAAGAACGCAGAAATAAACTTTCAAAACATTAAGAACGCAGAATAAACTTTCAAAACATTAAGAATGCAGAAATAAACTTTCAAAACATTGAGTGCGCTGAAATCTTCCGTCCCGGTCCTGGTTAGGATGTGGTGGTCGGGACGGCAGCTCCGCCGCGCTAAAGCACATCCCGGCTCGCTCTGGCTTCCAGCTCTGCCTTAGACCTGGACAGGTTGGACTGACGGCTACAGGTGGAGCGTCAGAGTCATCATCCTGACAGGAAGTGTGTCTTAGATCCACCCGTGTGGGTTTCATTCAGAAATGTCCTTTAATCAAGCAGCTCATTAGTTGTTCAACCAAAGACTTTTCAACTGCAAGCGATACAGAACCACCTGATGTTTAGTTTCACTCAGACTTCAGAATTTGTGGAATTAGTCTGATAAATATACAGAATTCAATCATTCTTATATTTCACTCAAAGTAAGACATTTATTGATGAACTCAGTTTTAACAGAATTATTATGTGTTTGCCAGTGAAGTCAAATTATAAATGATACGTCACTAAAAATAAAGTATTATAGTATCTTATCCTTCTGCGCTCAGAAAACATAATTTTAATGAATCCTGCTCCGACTGTATCAGGTCCCTTTAGAGGTTAATTTAGTACTTAATTTAATTAAACATGTCCAGAAGTGTTATTTATTTCTTTTCTCCTGGAAGAGATGTTTGGTGCTTTTGCAGTGAAACTCTAAAAGTTGGAGTTGAAGTTTAAACTGCAGTCTGTGATTAAAAGTCACCAACATGTTTATTCTTTATTCAGATTGGTGGGCTGTGGTCTGTCAGAGATCAGCTGTTCTTCTCTGGGCTCAGCTCTGAAGTCCAACCCCTCCCACCTGAAACATCTGGACCTGAGTAACAACGACCTGCAGGATTCAGGAGTGAAACATCTGTGTGGTTTCCTGGAGAGTCCAGACTGTAGACTGGAGACTCTGAGGTCAGTCCACTGGAGACGTTTCCACATTTATCCACTTATCATCCTCCAAAAATGTGACAAAACTACTTTAATTCAAAACATTTTCATGAAATATTTATTATCTGATATGAAGAAATGTTTATTCTTTTAGAAAGGGTCTGCGTCTATAAAATTCTGAATATTGTTATATAAGAATA
Source organism: Cololabis saira (assembly GCF_033807715.1). NCBI lineage: Eukaryota > Metazoa > Chordata > Actinopteri > Beloniformes > Belonidae > Cololabis > Cololabis saira. The sequence goes on along the minus strand of NC_084610.1, from coordinate 23,652,594 downwards.
TTTTAGATGTAAACAGGAGACAAACTAGTTTAGTATAAAACAAAGAAAAACCTTAACAAGTTTATTAAACATTATCCCAGCACATCAGGCCCATGTATAGGTTTGATAACTACTTTGTACTTTCTTGTGTTTGTAATCTGCAGTTTCCTGAGTCTGAACTTGTTTTAAAACAGGTTTTGTCATGAGTTGATATTACAGAACCCAAATGCTGGAAACCCAAAGGTGACAGATGGCAGCAAAGTCCTTTATTTTAACAAAACATAAAAACCCAGAAAAGGCCTCTAACAGAAAATAGAGAATGGTGAAGATGACTGGAAGTTGTGCAGACTGACAACCAGCCGGGACTGAAAGAGAGCAGGAATAAAGACAGACGGACCAACAGCCAGGAAGAGACACATGTCCTCTCAAGGACTGAGGAGACACAGGTGCAAACAATCAGGATGGACGGGACAAAGGAAAGTCAAAGAAAGAACTAAACACACAAGGATGTACTTTCAAAATAAAACAGGAAACAGGTCACCAAAATACCAAAACCTGTTTTTTAAATAAACCCTCAAAATTTACTCAAATTTTTACCCTTTTTTGTTTAATTGATATCCCATTCATCTTTTACAGAGACTATTAACTTTTATTATTTTAATCTATTCACAACTTATCCTTTCAGATAAAATCCAGACATTCCCTCCCACGTAGCTCTTACTCAAACACTGCACTGGCGACGTACACGACCCATAGCGCTAAAGCTAGTCTCTAAAGACGTTTCTGACGGTCGGGCTGTCCACACCGTTAAGTCTCTCACGGTACCAACAGTTCACAAAAACATGTTGCAGGCCTGTTGGTTCTCAGAAAATATTAAGAACGCAGAAATAAACTTTCAAAACATTAAGAACGCAGAATAAACTTTCAAAACATTAAGAATGCAGAAATAAACTTTCAAAACATTAAGAACGCAGAATAAACTTTCAAAACATTAAGAATGCAGAAATAAACTTTCAAAACATTGAGTGCGCTGAAATCTTCCGTCCCGGTCCTGGTTAGGATGTGGTGGTCGGGACGGCAGCTCCGCCGCGCTAAAGCACATCCCGGCTCGCTCTGGCTACATCCACGGTCCTCTTCTCTGAGCTTCCAGCTCTGCCTGAGACCTGGACAGGTTGGACTGACGGCTACAGGTGGAGCGTCAGAGTCATCATCCTGACAGGAAGTGTGTCTTAGATCCACCCGTGTGGGTTTCATTCAGAAATGTCCTTTAATAAAGCAGCTCATTAGTTGTTCAACCAAAGACTTTTCAACTGCAAGCGATACAGAACCACCTGATGTTTAGTTTCACTCAGACTTCAGAATTTGTTGAATTAGTCTGATAAATATACAGAATTCAATCATTCTTATATTTCACTAAAAGTAAGACATTTATTGATGAACTCAGTTATAACAGAATTATTAGGTGTTTGTAATTGAAGTCAAATTATAAATGACAAGTGAGTAAAAATATAGTATTTTAGTGTCTTATCCTTCTGCTCTCAGAAAACATCATTTTAATTAATCCTGCTCCGACTGTATCAGGTCCCTTTAGAGGTTAATTAAGTAAGTAAGTAAGTAAGTAAGTAAGTAAACTTTATTTGTACAGCGCCCTTCACAGACCATGGTCACAGAGCGCTTCACAGTTAAAATAAAAACACAGTTAAGGGATACATACAAATTTAAGATTAACAGGCCAAGACAACACATTTACAATCATAACAGCCCCAAGACAATTAGGCAAAAGCCTGCACAAATAAAAAGGTCTTTAGTTGCCTTTTGAAGGAGTCAACAGACTCCATGGAACGCAGAGAGAGCGGGAGATCGTTCCAAAGCCTGGGAGCAACGGCCTGGAAGGATCGGTCTCCTCTGGTCCGGAAGCGAGTACGAGGAACCATCAGCAGATTCTGATCCACAGACCTCAGAGCCCGAGCTAGGGTTAGGGCTGGATCAGATCGCTGATGTAAGGTGGAGCCTGACCATGCAAAGCTCTGAAAGTTAAAACCAGAATTTTAAAATTGATCCTAAAGGAAACTGGCAGCCAATGAAGAGCTTTGAGAATAGGGGTTATGTGTGACCTCCTATTAGCGCGGGCCAGAATTCTTGCTGCAGAATTTTGCACTAGCTGCAGGCGAGACAGCTCCTTCTTGTTTAGACAAGAGAACAAACTGTTACAATAGTCCAAACGCGAGGACACAAATGCGTGAATGACCAGCTCCAAATCCTTTTTCGACAACATTTTCGAAATATTCCTCAGATGAAAGAAGCAGTTCCTTGTCAGCTGTTTGCAGTGTTGCACTAATGACATGTCTTTGTCAAACACAACACCCAGGTTTCTTAGGCTCGGTTTAACAGACTGGCCCAAGTCACCCAAATACTGGTTAATCCCAGGAATGGAGGCATCAGGGGCAAGAACCAGGGTTTCAGTTTTGTCTACGTTTAGCTGCAAGGTGTTCACATTTAGCCATTGATTAATCTCCACCAAACAATGAACTAGGGAATTTAGCCTGTGGAGCTCAGTAGGCTTAAAAGAGCAGTAAAGCTGAATATCATCAGCAAACATGTGGTGGAAACACAGCAGCAGGTCCAGGGGGACGGTAGATTGACACACAGCAGAATGGATTTGAAGATCCCACCATGACCATTTGGGACTCAAATGAAGTCAAATCCTGGGTCTGGGTCATTTTGCATGTGCAACTGTCCTTATATATAACGGCCAGACCCCCCCCACGACGGCAGGGGCGGGGTTTCCCGACAACAGAGCATATACTATATAATATTAAGTATACTTAATTTAATTAAACATGTCCAGAAGTATTATTTCTTTCTTTTCTCCTGGAAGAGATGTTTGGTGCATTTGAAGTGAAACTCTAAAAGTTGGAGTTGAAGTTTAAACTGCAGTCTGTGATTAAAAGTCATCAACATGTTTCTTCATTATTCAGGTTGTGGGGCTGCGGTCTGTCAGAGATCAACTGTTCTTCTCTGGTCTCAGCTCTGAAGTCCAACCCCTCCCATCTGAAACATCTGGACCTGAGTGGGAACAAGAACCTGCAGGATTCAGGAGTGGAACATCTGTGTGGTTTCCTGGAGAGTCCAGACTGCAGATTGGAGACTCTGAGGTCAGAAATGTTTTAGTTGTGTGTTCAGATGAATGTGATGTGAAAGTTGTGTTGACACTAACCTGCAGACATCAGGCTGATCTCCTGCTGATCCACACTGACCATCTTACTGCTCTGGTTTCTTCTTCTCTGCTTTAGTCCTCCAACAGTTTGTTTCTCCTTAAACTTCCTCTTCTGATTTATGACATAAAAACTAAACATCTGAATGTGTCAGACAGGAACAACTGAAGAACCAGAGATGTGTCTGAACTTGGAATAAAACATCTGAACAAACAAGTATTAAGTGGGAAATAAGAAAAATACATTTGATCCAACATGTAAATAGGTAATAGCAAATGTGATATTTATAATTAGTGTTCTATTCAGAAAAATGTCAATTATATCTTGATCTTAAGGACTTTTAATAAACCAACTGAATATAAAGTTCCCAGATTGATCCAGGATTACATATTGTATTCCAGATTTCATCTCCAGCTGCTTTTCTCTGCTGCTTTTTCAAATGTTTTCCACGGTTGGATTAGTTTCATGGTTGATCATCTTGGTGTAGTTTTTCTGGCACAGTTGGGAGGTTTGTTGCATGAAAGTAGAAAGAAGAAGTCCAGGATGTGTGAGAAAGGCTTGACATCTCCTCCTGAGTTGATCCTGGATGATTCCGCTGCAGGAAGACGATCCAGGATGAGGAGGTGCAGCTATGTGAAGCCAGGTTGAACTAATCCTGGTACGTGCACGTTGACGTCTGTCTTAAGCAGACCCTGAGGTCGGTCCCAGATGTCCTGGTTCACAAATGGAGGACGAGTGTTGCTGATGTTTCACCGAGTGAACAACAGCTTCTAATGGAAACGTACGAGGAGCTTAAACAGCTGATACGTTCAGAAATGTCCTCCAGACGCTGTTAATAAACTCAGAGAGTCTGACAGACAACAGTGGACAGACTGAATGTGTAGTCGTCCAACATATGAGCTGTAGAGCTCATTTACTGAATAACTTCTTACTGTGGATGAAATCAGTCAAACCAACGTTGGCTTCCTTTGACTACCGTTAAATTTCAGTTCAACAAATACAAGTTTACCAAATATAAAACTCTGAACATGGAAAACATCTTTTTCTAGGTTTTTACAATCATGTCTTAATAAGTCTGTTAAGATCATTCATCCAGGTGACAGCAAGACATAAAGTGCAACAAATAATGTCTTTTTATGGTTTTCAGAGTGTAAAACTAAATATTTATACACGTGTGTTGAAGAAAGAAAAGTGAAATAAAGCTGCCATCACCTTTCTAATTCTCATCTATGTGGAGCCTGTAAGATGATGATGATGATGATGATGATGATGATGATGCTGAATTGTAATGTATCTGTAAATGTTGAAATGAGGAAACAAACACACAGAAGATGATGAACTAGTGTTGATGAAATGATTGATTGATCAGTGACAGCTGACTGATCAGATGGAGCAGCAGGAGGAAAAAGTCCTGCTTGTTATTCTGCACTACAGGTGGAGCGTCAGAGTCCTCATCCTGACAGGAAGAGTGTCTTAGATCCACCCGTGTGGGTTTCATTCAGAAATGTCCTTTAATCAAGCAGCTCATTAGTTGTTCAACCAAAGACTTTTCTCTTTTTTTTTTTTTTTTTCCGCTGCCAATCCAGGAAGCAGGAACACACGGAGACACACGTCAAGCACTGGAAATCTGCAACAAAAAAAAAAACACAAACAAAGCACAAAACCGGCACGGAGCCAACCAAAACAATAACAGCAATCGACCTAACTCTTGAGATCTGATCGCAGTCTGAGCTAAGCTATCGCTACCGCTACCTAAACCCAAAAACTAGAGAGCCAGCATGCAGGTGAACAAGCCAGTGTGTATGTCTATGTGTGTGTGTGTGTATGTATATGATCATGCGTGTGTGTGTGTGTGTGTATATGCATGTGACTAAGTGACTGTGTGTGTGTGTGTGTGTGTGTGTGTGTGTGTGTGTGTGTGTGTGTGTGTGTGTGTGTAATAAACCAAACAAAGCTCCACCTGAAGTGTATCTATAGTGGGGGAGGGGGGGGAGCAACCCCGCCACCCGCGAGACCAGAGGCCGACACGGAAGAGCCCGGAACCCAGGCCACCGGCAACCCCACAGAGGGGAGAAGTAGGAGGGAGGCAACCCACCGCCTGCGAGCCCCCCCCCCCCCCCGGCGGCGGCCGAGGGGGCCCGCGGGCGGGGCCACCACGGCGCGGGAAGAAGCAGCCAGGGACCCCGTGGCGGCGGACCGCGACCCAGGCGATCCCCGGCCACCCGGTCCGGGCCGGACACGCGGCCAGGAGGCCCTCACCCTTCAGGCCAACGACCCCCACCCGGCAGGGGGCCAGCCTGCCCGGAGAGACAGAGCCGCCCCGGCCGCCGACGCGGGCAGGCGCACCTGTCCCCCACGAAAGTGGCCCCCCAAGACCAGAGGGGCGCCCCGCCGCAGAGGCAGCGGGGGGGACCGGAGACGGGCCCGGAGAGAGGGAACCCCCCAACAAGGCGACACCCGTGCAGGCCCGACAACGGAGGGCCCCAGACCCAGGCATCCCATTCATTCATCCATTCACCTATCAGATACCTATACTAATAATAATATAATATACTATACATAATAATAATACTAATAATAATAATAATAATAATACTAATAATAACCATCTTTGTATAATATAATATTCATAAATTATTAAGTTTTGATGTCCTGCCAATGGAGGCTCAAATCCTCCATGGCAGGACCCTTCCATACCGCATTCTCACCGACACAGACACACAATCACGCACCGTTTCCCCCTCCCCGGCACGGCGGGCCCCGCCAGGCCCGGGTAACCCGACCCACCTGTCCCAGGCCTGTGAGGGAACGCGGGTGATGTGGGACCCCCTCCCGCCCCTGGTGTTGAGTGCGTGTGATTAATGCCATAAAAACAGGGAGGGGGGAGGGCCAAGTATCGATTGACACCGACCCCCCCCCCTCCCGAACTACGTGTCCTTGTCAAATGTATTTATTAAGTGTTGAATGTGCAGTGTCTATTTTGCTGTTAAAACCGTGAGGCGGGGAGTGCAAGGCCCCGCGGGACAGTGCCCCCCACGACCCGGACCCCCCGCCCTTCGCCTATGTACGTATGAATCGTGTAGGGGGGGAAAGAGGGGGAGCGGAGGCCGAAGCCAGGAAGCAGGACCAGCAAAGCCGGCCCTGATAAGACACCCGCGTCCCACCACCGGCCGTCCAGTAGACGGGGGCCGGCCCTCCGAGCCGGGCAAGGGCCCCACCGTACCTCCAAGGGCGCCCCCGGCGCCGCCGGAGCCCCCAGACGGAGGGGGAAACGGTCCAACATCCTCCCATTCATACTGACAACATAAGACATAGATACCTGGGAATGGTGCCACCCTGCCGTCGCGCCCGCCCGTGCACCCCCCGGTCAGGGGAGGCCCGCTCCCCGGACCCGGCCCCACCCCCCCCCGAGGCCACCCCGGCGGACACCCCAAGGGTCCCGGAGTCCCCACATCCGCAGGGGCACTTGGCCCCCGCCCAGCGACGGAGGACCAAGGCAGCAATGCCCCCCCAGCGCAGACAGCCACCCCCCACCCAGGCAGGGCCGGGCCCTCCGGGTGGGACCCCCACGTCCACGGCCCCGCCCCCCCCGGGAGGCACGGAGACGCCCCAGCCACAGCCCCCCGCCCGAGCCCTCCCCAGACACCCCCCCCCCCACCGCCATGAGGTAACCCCCCCCACAGGCCCCCAAGGCCCCCACCGGCTAGGGACAGGGCCCCGCGGCCCCCCCCACCGCCCCCCAGGGGCCACCAGAGGCCCGCGCCCCAGACCCCCCAAGCCGACCCCCAACCCCAAGGGCTACGAGATCACCACCCCCCCGCCCCCACTAGGTAACGAAGCCAATAAACGGGGACCACAGAGAGTGCAATTCAGCCGAATGTTGTTCAGTGGAGGCAGACATTATCTCACTACTAATATGATCTGATAAAAGATTCCTAAAATGGTTGATACATAAACTGGATTTTTGTTTCCAATTTACTAGAATGGTTTTCTTTGCGATACATAAGGCAGTGAGAACCCGGTGTGTCCAATTAGGATCTATTTGAGTGTCTCCCAGGTGACCTAATATACATACCGTGGGGCACACTGGGATTCTGTGGTTGATCCATGTGGATAAATCCTCACAAATCTCCTTCCAGAACCTCTGTACCGGTGTACAGAACCATAAAGCATGCATATAATTATCTGGGGTGTTCTCTGTGCACTGTGAACAGATATTAGAGGTGACAAAGCCCATCTGGAACATCCTTTGTCCAGTATAATGTATTCTATGAAGAACTTTGTACTGTATAAGTTGTAGGTTTGGGTTTTTAGTCATAGTAAACGTATTTAAGCATATTTGTGACCAAGAAAACTGGTCGGTATTAAGAGAGAGATCCGCCTCCCACTTAGAGATCGGGAGAGAGACTGAATCGTCCAGTTTAGACACTAACCTGTAGAGTTTTGATAACAACTTTAAAGTGCTTAGATTCAATAAATCTATTATCTTAGCGGGAAGTTGTAAATCTAATTGGCTAATTTTGTATGTTTTATTTATTATTGCCTTAAGTTGTTGATACTCTAAAAATTTATTCCTGCTAACTCCGTATTGAACAATAAGTGTATTGAAAGGTACAAACTGTCCTCCTACAATTACGTGCTGTAAGTACCGTATTCCTTGATCTCTCCATTGAACGAAGTTAACCATCTTTTTATCATTTTTCACGATGTCTGGGTTGTTCCATATGGGTGTACGGTCACATGGAAAAAGTGAAATTTTAGCTATTTTAAGAAATTCCCACCAAGCTGATAAAGTTGTGCTAATATTAATGCTTTTGAAACATTGATGACGTTTGATACTTTGACTAATAAATGGTAACTCTGAGATTTCTAGTTCATTACAAAACACTTGCTCTGAGTCCAGCCATTGACTATCTAAAGGATGATCTTTTGACCATTTTACAATATACTGTAACTTACTGGCTATGAAGTAATACTGAAAATTAGGTAATTCTAAACCTCCATATTCTTTGGATTTTTGCAATGTCTTTAAACTAATACGTGGAGTTTTATTTTTCCACAGAAATTTTGATACATATGAGTCCAACGATTTAAACCAGGAAAGAGGGGGTTTGCATGGTATCATTGAGAAAAAATAATTTACTTTTGGTAAAACCATCATTTTAATGGTGGCTATTCTACCCATGAGTGAAATGGGGAGAGAGCTCTATCTGGAAAGATCATCTTCTATTTTCTTTACAAGCTGAACATGATTCAATTTTATTAACTCTGACAGCCTAGGGGAGATGTTTATGCCTAAATATCTAATGTTCCCTGATTGTAATTGAGTATTTGTTATATTCCTAAAATTGCAGTTAACACACAAAACAGTGGATTTAGACCAATTAATAGAATAATCAGACAGAGATGAAAATCCCTCTATAAGTGCAATTGTCTGTGATAGTGAAGATCGTGAGTTCTGGAGGAAGAGGAGTACGTCATCCGCATAAAGACTTATTTTGTGCTCTAATATTTTACATTGTATACCTTTAATATTTTGATTTTGTCTAATAGCTGCTGCTAAAGGTTCAATAAATATTGCAAATAATGAGGGAGAGAGAGGGCAACCCTGTCTAGTGCCTCTTTGCAAGGTAAAACTTGTAGAGATTTGATCATTTGTCCTTACACGTGCCTTGGGAGAACTGTATAATATTTTTATCCAGTCAATGAAAGATTCGCCAAATCCAAATTTATGCAAAGTTGCCAATAGAAACTTCCAATTTACCTTATCAAATGCTTTTTCCGCGTCTAAGGATATAATAGTAGTCTCCTGTTTATTGATACTCGAATAGTCTATAATATTTAATAATCTGCGAATATTAGTAGACGAATGTCTACCTTTAATGAAGCCTGTTTGATCCGGATGTATAATAGAAGGGGTGACTCTTTTCAGACGTTCAGTAATGGCCTTGCTAATTATTTTAAGGTCTACATTTATCAATGAAATTGGGCGGTAGCTCGATGGGAGCAAGGGATCCTTGTCCGGTTTTAATAAAAGACTAATATTAGCAGAGTTCATATTTAAGGGTAAGCTTTTATTCTCCCTAGCATTTAGAATCATTTTATAAAATGTTGGTGCTAATATGCTCCAGAATTCCTTGTAAAATTCAGCTGGGAAACCATCTGGGCCCGGAGCTTTATTATTGGGCATATGTTGAAGAGCTTCATGGAGTTCTCCTATTGAGAGCGGTGAGTCTAAATTCGTAACCTGTTCCTGATGTAACTTCGGCAGATTAATGTCTCCAAGAAACTCATTAATGGATTGATCAGATGGTTCAATTTGTGACGAGTATAATTTATAGTAAAAGTCTCTAAAGACTGAATTTATTAAACAGGGGTCATGTGTAACTCCCCCTGACTGGTCCTTAATGGATGTTGTTTTTTCTTTGTTTATTTTTAATTGATTGGCTAAGTATTTTCCCGATCTGTTAGCATGTGCAAAGTTTTCCAGGCGAAGCCTTTGTACTAGAAACTGTGTTTTTGCATCAATTATTTTATTTAATTCTATTTTAGTTTTCCTTATTCTGTTAAGGATACGTTCGTCTGCAGAGGTCTGGAAGGCCTCCTCTAGCGTCTTTATTTCACATTCTAATTCTTTTGTTTTTAAGTTGTCTTTTTTTTTGTTATTTGAAGAAAAGGAAATTATTTTACCTCGCATTACTGCTTTTCCTGCTTCCCATAGAACGCTCGCTGATATTTCCGGCTGGTCGTTATTTTGTAAGAATATATCCCATTCTTTCTTAAAAAAATTAATAAAGTCGGGGTCTTTGAGCAATGATGTATTAAATCTCCAAACTTTGGAGGATGATACGCTCCCCCTCTTCCCCAGAGTGAAAGAAACAGGTGCGTGATCGCTAATAATGATTGGGTGAATTTGTGATTCTGAGATATCTCTCATCAGAGAGCTACTGACTAAAAAATAATCTAACCTAGAATATGAGTGATGAACGGCTGAGAAAAAAGTGTAGTTCCTAAGGGTTGGGTGTAAAGAGCGCCATGTATCGCAAAGACCCAGATCATTCATGTATTGCTTAACAATACTTGCTGACTGCCAACTCCTGTGTCCGCCTGCATTACTGAGCCTGTCCACTCCAGGGTCCAGAACCATGTTGAAGTCTCCTCCGATGATGACTGTGTTGTCTAGGTGAGCAGAAAGTGAGGTGAAAAAAGAGTGAAAAAACGAGGAGTCATCAACATTTGGACCATATACATTAGAAATACATAAATTCAAGCTTTGAATTTGCAAGACTAAAATTAAATATCTACCCTCTGAGTCAATGTGAGTGTCCTTTACGGTGAAATTTACTCTTTTATTAATGAGAATTGCTACCCCTCTTTGTCTGGAGTTGTAACAGGCGGAGAAAACATGCGGAAATTGTGCCGTGGCCAATGCATCTACCGAAGCTTTAACTAAATGAGTTTCTTGCAGTAGGACAATGTCTGCCTGCAGAGTTTGTATCTGGTTAAGAAGTTTTAATCTCTTTGCCGTGTTCCCGGCTCCGTTTACGTTCCAGGTGACAAACTTTAATTTATCCATAATCCAATCATTGAAAGTAACATTATATGTAAGTGGTAATGTTGCATGAAAAGCTGTTGTATGTGTGTGTGCCATGTTATTCTAGATGTGTGAAATGTGTGTTTGTACCGATTTACCAAACCGAGAAAGAAAGTGCAGCAGAGTGGGACATAGAGGGAAAAAAGAAAAAAAAAGGGGAAAGGGAGTGAGGTGGGGGGGGGGGGGGAGATAATTCCAAATAAACCAAAGACTTTTCAAGTGCAAGCGATACAGAACCAGCTGATGTTTAGTTTCACTCAGACTTCAGAATTTGTTGAATTAGTCTGATAAATATACAGAATTCAATCATTCTTATCTTTCACTCAAAGTAAGACATTTATTGACAAACTCAGTTTTAACAGAATTATTAGGTGTTTGCAAGTGAAGTCAAATTATAAATGACACGTGACTAAAAATAAAGTATTTTAGTATCTTATCCTTCTGCTCTCAGAAAACATCATTTTGATTAATCCAGCTCCGACTGTATCAGGTCCCTTTAGAGGTTAATTAAGTATACTTAATTTAATTAAACATGTCCAGAAGTGTTATTTCTTTCTTTTCTCCTGGAAGAGGTGTTTGGTTGCATTTGAAGTGAAACTCTAAAAGTTGGAGTTGAAGTTTAAACTGCAGTCTGTGATTAAAAGTCATCAACATGTTTCTTCATTATTCAGGTTGTGGGGCTGCGGTCTGTCAGAGATCAGCTGTTCTTCTCTGGTCTCAGCTCTGAAGTCCAACCCCTCCCATCTGAAACATCTGATCCTGAGTGTCAACGACCTGCAGGATTCAGGAGTGGAACATCTGTGTGGTTTCCTGGAGAGTCCAGACTGCAGACTGGAGACTCTGAGGTCAGACAAGTTTTAGTTGTGTGTTCAGATGAATGTGATGTGAAAGTTGTGTTGACACTAACCTGCAGACATCAGGCTGATCTGCTGCTGATCCACACTGACCATCTGACTGCTCTGGTTTCTTCTTCTCTGCTTTAGTCCTCCAACAGTTTGTTTCTCCTTAAACTTCCTCTTCTGATTTATGACATAAAAACTAAACATCTGAATGTGTCAGACAGGAACAACTGAAGAACCAGAGATGTATCTGAACTTGGAATAAAACATCTGAACAAACTAGAATTAACTGGGAAATGAGAAAAAAAAACATTTGTTCTAATATTTAAATAGGTAATAGTAGAAATGTGATATTTATAATTAGTATTCTATTCAGAAAAATGTCAATTATATCTTGATCTTCAAGTCTTTTAAGAAACCAACTGAATATAAAGTTTCCAGATTGATCCAGGATTACATATTGTATTCCAGATTTCATCTCCAGCTGCTTTTCTCTGCTGCTTTTTCAAATGTTTTCCATGGTTGGATTAGTTTCATTGTTGATCATCTTGATGTGGTTTTTCTGGGACAGTTGGGAGGTTTGTTGCATGAAAGTAGAAAGAAGAAGTCCAGGATGTGTGAGAAAGGCTTGACATCTCCTCCTGAGTTGATCCTGGATGATTCCGCTGCAGGAAGACAGATCCAGGATGAGGAGGTGCAGCTATGTGAAGCCAGGTTGAACTAATCCTAGAACGTGCACATTGACGTCTGTCTTAAGCAGACCGTGAGGTCGGTCCCAGATGTCCTGGTTCACAAATGGAGGACGAGTGTTGCTGATGTTTCACCGAGTGAACAACAGCTTCTAATGGAAACGTACGAGGAGCTTAAACAGCTGATACGTTCAGAAATGTCCTCCAGACGCTGTTAATAAACTCAGAGAGTCTGACAGACAACAGTGGACAGACTGAATGTGTAGTCGTCCAACATATGAGCTGTAGAGCTCATTTACTGAATAACTTCTTACTGTGGATGAAATCAGTCAAACCAACGTTGGCTTCCTTTGACTACCGCTATATTTCAGTTCAACAAATACAAGTTTACCAAATATAAAACTCTGAACAAGGAAAACATCTTTTTCTAGGTTTATTACTATCATGTCTTAATAAGTCTGTTAGGATCATTTAATTCAGGTGACAGCAAGACATAAGGTGCAACAAATAATGTCTTTTTCTGGTTTTCAGAGTGTAAAACTAAATATAATTAAAGCTCCAAGCAGCAATGAACGGGCCCTCGCACTCACGGCCACTGCCCCCCATAAGCATATCAGAAATGACACCACCCACGACTTCCTATGTCAAACCATTGAAAAGTTATAGCAGAAAAAAGGGACAACCAATCAGAAGAAGGGGCGGGGCTAATTCAGGCCAATGAAGGTCAAGGACTCCATACAGAATCTGATGACACCACCCATGACTCTCTATGTCAAACCATTCAAAAGTTATAGCAGAAAATCGGGACAACCAATCAGAAGAAGGGGCGGGGCTAATTAAGGCCAACAAAGTTTAAGAACTCAGTACAAAGTCCCATGACACCACCCACGACTTCTTATGTCAAACCATTCAAAAGTTAAAGCAGAAAAAAGGGACAACCAATCAGAAGAAGAGGCGGGGCTAATTAAGGCCAACGAAGCTTAAGGACTCATTACAGAGTCCCATGACACCACCCACAACTTCCTATGTCAAACCATTCAAAAGTTATGGCAGATAAAAGTATTCTGCGCTGTTGAGCCGTTAGGCAACGCCCATTAATGCAAACCATGAAATATCAAATTTATCGCCAAGTCTGGCTTTCATGCAAAATTTGGTGACTTTTGGAGAACTATCAAATATGGACCAATCACATGAAGGGGGGGCGCGCCTTTTGGCGTTTAGCGTCGCCACGGTAACACTTTTGAAAGAGAAAAGTAATGCGTGGTGTCGCAGGATGTAGACGCACATTTTGATGTATAACACACTTGGGTGCACGTTACAGTTCGGGCTGAATTAACTGGCTCCAAGAGACTTTTCTTTAAGTTGTGCCATGATACAGGTGTGTAGCGATTTTCGTGCATGTACGTCAAACCGTATTATGGGGCTTGAGGCACAAAGTTTTCCGGGGGGCGCTGTTGAGCCATTTTGCCACGCCCATTAATCCAAACCATGAAATATCCAATTTATCGCCATGCCTGGCTTGCATGCAAAATTTGGTGCCTTTTGGGGAACTATCAAATATGGACCAATAAGATGAAGGGGGGTGCGCTTGTTGGCGTCTAGCGTCGCCACGGCAACACTTTTGAAAGAGAAAAGTAATGCGCGTAGTCGCAGGATGGAGACGCACATTTTGATGTATAACACATCTGGGTTCACGATACGGTTCGGGCCGTATTAATTCTCGAAGGAATGGCATATATTGCTCCAAAATTACGCGATTAATTAAGAATGTTCAAAATGGCCGACTTCCTGTTCGGTTTCGGCCATGGCGCCAAGAGACTTTTCTTTAAGTAAAGACATGATAAATAAGTGTACCGATTTTTGTTCATGTACGTCAAAGCGTATTATGGGGCTTGAGGCGCAAAGTTTTTTCTGTCTGAACCAATCAGATGAAGGGTGGGCGCGCTTTTTGCCGTCTAGCGTCGCCACGGTAACGCTTTTGAGAGAGAAAAGTAATGCGTGGTGTCGGAGGATGGAGACGCACATTTTGATGTATAACACACTTGGGGGCTCGTTACGGTTCTGGCCGTATTAACTGCCGAAGGAATGGCATAAATTTCGCCAAAATGATACAATTAATTCAAAATGGCCGACATCCTGTTTGGTTTCGGGCATGACTCCAAGAGACTTTTCTTTAAGTTGTGCCATCATACAGATGTGTACCGATTTTCGTGCATGTACGTCAAAACGTATCGTGGGGCTTGAGGCACAAAGTTTTCAAGGGGGCGCTGTTGAGCCATTTTGCCACGCCCATTAATGCAAACCATAAAATATCAAATTTTTCGCCAGGCCTGGTTTGCGTGCAAAATTTGGTGACTTTTTGGGCACGTTTAGGGGGGCAAAAAGGCCCTCCTTTCGTCAGAAAAATAATAATAATAATAATTAAAGCTGCAAGCAGCGATGAACGGGCCCTCGCACTCACGGCCACCGTCCCCCATAAGCATATCAGAAATGACACCACCCACGACTCTCTATGTCAAACCATTCAAAAGTTATAGCAGAAAAAAGGAACAACCAATCAGAAGAAGGGGCGGGGCTAATTCAGGCCAATAAAGGTCAAGGACTCAATACTGAGTCCCATGACACCACCCACGACTCTCTATGTCAAAACATTCAAATGTTATAGCAGGAAATAGGGACAACCAATCAGAAGAAGGGGCGGGGCTAATTTTCACCAATTATGGTCAAGGACTCAATACCGAGTCTCATGACACCACCCACGACGCTTTATGTCAAACCATTCAAAAGTTATGGCAGAGAAGGGTATTCTAGGGGGCGCTGTTGAGCTGTTAGGCCACGCCCATTAATGCAAACCATGAAATTTATCGCCAAGCCTGGCTTGCATGCAAAATTTGGTGACTTTTGGAGAACTATCAAATATGGACCAATCAGATGAAGGGGAGGCGCGCGTTTTGGCGTCTAGCGTCGCCACGGTAACACTTTTGAAAGAGAAAAGTAATGCGGGTAGTCGCAGGATGTAGACGCACATTTTGATGTATAACACATCTGGGTGCACGTTACGGTTCGGGCCGTATTAATTGCCGAAGGAATGGCATAAATTGCGCCAAAATTACACAATTAATTCAAAATGGCTGACTTCCTGTTCGGTTTCGGTCATGGAGCCAAGAGACTTTTCTTTAAGTTGCGACATGATACAGGTGTGTACCGATTTTCGTGCATGTACGTCAAACCGTATTGTGGGGCTTGAGGCACAAAGTTTTCCGGGGGGCGCTGTTGAGCCATTTTGCCACGCCCATTCATACAAACCATGAAATATCAAATTTATCGCGAGGCCTGCCTTGCATGCAAAATTTGGTGACTTTTGGGGAACTATAAAAATATGGACCAATCAGATGAAGGGGGGCGCGGTTTTTGGCGTCTAGCGTCGCCACGGTAACACTTTTGAAAGAGAAAAGTAATGCGGGTAGTCGCAGGATGTAGACGCACATTTTGATGTATAACACATCTGGGTGCACGTTACGGTTCGGGCCGTATTAATTGCCGAAGGAATGGCATAAATTGCGCCAAAATTACACAATTAATTCAAAATGGCTGACTTCCTGTTCGGTTTCGGTCATGGAGCCAAGAGACTTTTCTTTAAGTTGCGACATGATACAGGTGTGTACCGATTTTCGTGCATGTACGTCAAACCGTATTGTGGGGCTTGAGGCACAAAGTTTTCCGGGGGGCGCTGTTGAGCCATTTTGCCACGCCCATTCATACAAACCATGAAATATCAAATTTATCGCGAGGCCTGCCTTGCATGCAAAATTTGGTGACTTTTGGGGAACTATAAAAATATGGACCAATCAGATGAAGGGGGGCGCGGTTTTTGGCGTCTAGCGTCGCCACGGTAACACTTTTGAAAGAGAAAAGTAATGCGGGTAGTCGCAGGATGGAGACGCACATTTTGATGTATAACACATCTGGGTTCACGATACCGTTCGGGCCGTATTAATTCTCGAAGGAATGGCATATATTGCTCCAAAATTACGCGATTAATTCAGAATGTTCAAAATGGCCGACTTCCTGTTCGGTTTCGGCCATGGAGCCAAGAGACTTTTCTTTAAGTTGCGACATGATACAGGTGTGTACCGATTTTCGTTCATGTACGTCAAACCGTATTATGGGGCTTGAGGCGCAAAGTTTTTTCTGTCTGAACCAACCAGATGAAGGGTGGGCGCGCTTTTTGGCGTCTAGCGTCGCCACGGTAACGCTTTTTAAAGAGAAAAGTAATGCGTGTTGTCGCAGGATGGAGACGCATATTTTGATGTATAACACACTTGGGGGCACGTTACGGTTCGGGCCGTATTAACTGCCGAATGAATGGCATAAATTGCGCCAAAGTGACACGATTAATTCAAAATGGCTGACTTCCTGTTCGGTTTCGACCATGTCGCCAAGAGACTTTTCTTTAAGTTGTGTACTGATACAGGTGTGTAGCGATTTTCGTGCATGTACGTCAAACCGTATCGTGGGGCTTGAGGCACAAAGTTTTCCGGGGGGCGCTGTTGAGCCATTTCGCCACGCCCATTAATGTAAACCATTAAATATCAAATTTTTCGCCAGGCCTGACTTGCATGCAAAATTTGGTGACTTTTTGGGCATGTTTAGGGGGGCAAAAAGGCCTTCCTTTCGTCAGAAGAAAAAAGAAAAAAGAAAGAAAGAAAAATTCCTACAGATACAATAGGGCCTTCGCACTGAAGGTGCTCGGGCCCTAATAATAACGCAAAGAATTCCTACAGATACAATAGGGCCTTCGCACTGAAGGTGCTCGGGCCCTAATAATAATAATAATTAAAGCTGCAAGCAGCGATGAACGGGCCCTCGCACTCACGTCCACCGCCCCCCATAAGCATATCAGAAACGACACCACTCACGACTTCCTATGTCAAACCATTCAAAAGTTATAGCAGAAAAAAGGGACAACCAATCAGAAGAAGGGGTGGGGCTAATTCAGGCCAATGAAGGTCAAGGACTCCATACAGAATCTGATGACACCACCCACGACTCTCTATGTCAAACCATTCCAAAGTTATAGCAGAAAATCGGGACAACCAATCAGAAGAAGGGGCGGGGCTAATTTGCACCAATTATGGTCAAGGACTCAATACCGAGTCCGATGACACCACCCACGACTCTCTATGTCAAACCATTCAAAAGTTATAGCAGAAAAAAGTATTCTAGGGGGCGCTGTTGAGCCATTAGGCCACGCCCATTCATGCAAACCATGAAATATCAAATTTATCCCCAGTCCTGGCTTGGTGCAAAATTTGGTGACTTTTGGATAACTATCAAATATGGACCAATCAGATGAAGGGGGCGCACTTTTTGGCGTCGAGTGTTGCCACGTTAACGCTTTTGAATGAGAAAAGTTATGCGCGTCGTCGCAGGAAGGAGACGCACATGTTGATGTAAAAAAAAAAACATACAAATTGCTGACAATAATCTTTGCATTGAGCTGGGATCGATCCCACGATCTCCCACACGAAAGACGGTGACATTACCGCTGAGCCACGAATCAGCTTGGCCGTTTTCTGACTGACTGACTTAGGTGATACCAACATAGCGATGTAATCTGAGTCCCGAATTGTTTTTTCGTAATTTTTTAAATATTTGTAAGATATAAATATTAGTAAAAACCCACTATTTATTCTTTTGTGAATAGCATGTTCCAGTCTTTACTTCCTAGACACACACACTGCATGGAAGGGAGCGTTTGATTTATTGTTCACGTAACATTACTTTTATTTTTTCACAACCAAACCATGCACTTTATTTATGTCATTTGCACCGGGCAAGGACAAAAAATAAATGATTCCACCAAAATTCCAGAGATTTTTGGTGTTGGCTGACACATTACCAGCATATTTCAAATATGTCAAACCATTCAAAAGTTATAGTCAGAAAATATGGACAACCAATCAGAAGAAGGGGCGGGGCTAATTCAGGCCAATGAAGGTCAAGGACTCCATAAAGAATCTGATGACACCACCCACGACTTCCTATGTCAAACCATTCAAAAGTTATGGCAGAGAAAAGTTTTCTAGGGGGCGCTGTTGAGCCGTTAGGCCACGCCCATTAATGCAAACCATGAAATATCAA
The DNA here is from genome assembly GCF_033807715.1 of Cololabis saira. Classification (NCBI taxonomy): domain Eukaryota; kingdom Metazoa; phylum Chordata; class Actinopteri; order Beloniformes; family Belonidae; genus Cololabis; species Cololabis saira. The sequence continues at coordinate 23,634,134 of NC_084610.1, read as the reverse complement.
ATTTATCGCCAAGTCTGGCTTGCATGCAAAATTTGGTGACTTTTGGGAAACTATCAAATATGGACCAATCAGATGAAGGGGGGGCGCGCCTTTTGGCGTCTAGCGTCGCCACGGTAACACTTTTGAAAGAGAAAAGTAATGCGCATAGTCGCAGGATGGAGACGTACATTTTGATGTATAACACATCTGGGTTCACGATACGGTTCGGGCCGTATTAATTCTCGAAGGAATGGCATATATTGCTCCAAAATTACGTGATTAATTAAGAATGTTCAAAATGGCCGACTTCCTGTTCGGTTTAGGCCATGGCGCCAAGAGACTTTTCTTTAAGTAGCGACATGATAAAGATGTGTACCGATTTTCGTTCATGTACGTCAAACCGTATTCTGGGGCTTGAGGCGCAAAGTTTTTTCTGTCTGAACCAATCAGATGATGGGTGGGCGCGCTTTTTGGCGTCTAGCGTCGCCACGGTAACGCTTTTGAGAGAGAAAAGTAATGCGTGGTGTCGGAGGATGGAGACGCACATTTTGATGTATAACACACATGGGGGCTCGTTACGGTTCGGGCCGTATTAACTGCCGAAGGAATGGCATAAATTTCGCCAAAATGACACGATTAATTCAAAATGGCCGACATCCTGTTCGGTTTCGGGCATGACTCCAAGAGACTTTTCTTTAAGTTGTGCAATGATACAGGTGTGTACTGATTTTCGTGCATGTAGGTCAAACCGTATCGTGGGGCTTGAGGCACAAAGTTTTCCGGGGGGCGCTGTTGAGCCATTTTGCCACGCCCATTAATGCAAACCATAAAATATCAAATTTTTCGCCAGGCCTGGTTTGCGTGCAAAATTTGGTGACTTTTTGGGCACGTTTAGGGGGGCAAAAAGGCCCTCCTTTCGTCAGAAAAATAATAATAATAATAATAATAATAATTAAAGCTGCAAGCAGCGATGAACGGGCCCTCGCACTCATAGCCACCGCCCCCCATAAGCATATCAGACATGACACCACCCACGACTTCCTATGTCAAACCATTCAAAAGTTATAGCAGAAAAAAGGGACAACCAATCAGAAGAAGGGGCGGGGCTAATTCAAGCCAATGAAGGTCAAGGACTCCATACAGAGTCTGATGACACCACCCACAACTCTCTATGTCAAACCATTCAAAAGTTATAGCAGGAAATAGGGACAACCAATCAAAAGAAGGGGTGGGGCTAATTTTCACTAATTATGGTCAAGGACTCAATACCGAGTCCCATGACACCACCCACGACTCTTTATGTCATACCATTCAAAAGTTATGGCAGAGAAAAGTTTTCCAGGTGGCGCTGTTGAGCCATTTTGCCACGCCCATTAATGCAAACCATGAAATATCACTATGACTTTTGGAGAGCTATCAAATATGGAACAATCAGATGAAGGGGGGCGCGCTTTTTGGCGTCTAGCGTCGCCACGGTAACACTTTTGAAAGAGAAAAGTAATGTGTGTAGTCGCTGGGTGGAGACGCACATTTTGATGTCTAACACACCTGGGTGCACGTTACGGTTTGGGCGGTATTAATTGCCGAAGGAATGGCATAAATTGCGCCAAAATTGCACAATTATGTCAAAATGGCCGACATCCTGTTCGGTTTCGGCCATGGCGCCAAGAGACTTTTCTTTAAGTTGCGACATGATACAGGTGTGTACCGATTTTCGTGCATGTACGTCAAACCGTATTGTGGGGCTTGAGGCACAAAGTTTTCCAGGTGGCGCTGTTGAGCCATTTTGCCACGCCCATTAATGCAAACCATTAAATATCAAATTTATCGCCAGGCCTGGCTTGCATGCCAAATTTGGTGCCTTTTGGGGAACTATCAAATATGGACCAATCAGATGAAAGGGGGACGCGCTTTTTGGCGTCTAGCGTCGCCACGGTAACACTTTTGAAAGAGAAAAGTAATGCGCGTAGTCGCAGGATTGAGACGCATATTTTGATGTATAACACACCTGGGTGCACGTTACGGTTCGGGCCGTATTAATTCTCGAAGGAATGGCATATATTGCTCCAAAATTACGTGATTAATTCAGAATGTTCAAAATGGCCGACTTCCTGTTCGGTTTCGGCCATAGCGCCAAGAGACTTTTCTTTAAGTTGCGACATGATACAGGTGTGTACCGATTTTCGTTCATGTACGTCAAACCGCATTATGGGGCTTGAGGCGCAAAGTTTTTTCTGTCTGAACGAATCAGATGAAGGGTGGGCGCGCTTTTTGGCGTCTAGCGTCGCCACGGTAACGCTTTTGAAAGAGAAAAGTAATGCGTGTTGTCGCAGGATGGAGACGCACATCTTGATGTATAACACACTTGGGCACACGTTACGGTTCGGGCCGTATTAACTGCCGAAGGAATGGCATAAATTGCGCCAAAGTGACACGATTAATTCAAAATGGCCGACTTCCTGTTCGGTTTCAGCCATGTCGCCAAGAGACTTTTCTTTAAGTTGTGTACTGATACAGGTGTGTAGCGATTTTCGTGCATGTACGTCAAACCGTATTGTGGGGCTTGAGGCACAAAGTTTTCCGGGGGGCGCTGTTGAGCCATTTTGGCACGCCCATTAATGCAAACCATTAAATATCAAATTTTTCGCCAGGCCTGACTTGCATGCAAAATTTGGTGACTTTTTGGGCACGTTTAGGGGGGCAAAAAGGCCCTCCTTTCGTCAGAAGAAAGAAAGAAAGAAAGAAAGAAAGAAAAATTCCTACAGATACAATAGGGCCTTCGCACTGAAGGTGCTCGGGCCCTAATAACGCGAAGAATTCCTACAGATACAATAGGGCCTTCGCACTGAAGGTGCTCGGGCCCTAAAAATTCCTACAGATACAATAGGGCCTTCGCACTGAAGGTGCTCGGGCCCTAATAATAATAATAAAAATTCCTACAGATACAATAGTGCCTTCGCACTGCAAGTGCTCGGGCCCTAATAACGCGAAGAATTCCTACAGATACAATAGGGCCTTCGCACTGAAGGTGCACGGGCCCTAATAATTCCTGCAATTACAATAGGGCCTTCGCACTGCAAGTGCTCGGGCCCTAATAACGCGAAGAATTCCTACAGATACAATAGGGCCTTCGCACTGTAAGTGCTCGGGCCCTAATAACGCGAAGAATTCCTACAGATACAATAGGGCCTTCGCACTGAAGGTGCTCGGGCCCTAATAAAAATTCCTACAGATACAATAGGGCCTTCGCACTGAAGGTGCTCGGGCCCTAATAAAAATTCCTACAGATACAATAGGGCCTTCGCACTGAAGGTGCTCGGGCCCTAATAAAAATTCCTACAGATACAATAGGGCCTTCGCACTGAAGGTGCTCGGGCCCTAATAAAAATTCCTACAGATACAATAGGGCCTTCGCACTGAAGGTGCTCGGGCCCTAATGATAATAAAAATTCCTGCAAATACAATAGGGCCTTCGCACTGCAAGTGCTCGGGCCCTAAATACACGTGTGCTGAAGTAAGAAAAGGGAAATAAAGCTGCCATCACGTTTCTAAATCTCATCTATGTGGAGCCTGTAAGATGATGATGATGATGATGATGATGATGATGCTGAATTGTAATTTATCTGTAAATGTCGATGATGAAGATGAGGAAACAAACACACAGAAGATGATGAACTAGTGTTGATGAAATGATTGATTGATCAGTGACAGCTGAATGATCAGATGGAGCAGCAGGAGGAGGAAGTCCTGCTTGTTATTCTGCACTACAGGTGGAGCGTCAGAGTCATCATCCTGACAGGAAGTGTGTCTTAGATCCACCCGTGTGGGTTTCATTCAGAAATGTCCTTTAATCAAGCAGCTCATTAGTTGTTCAACCAAAGACTTTTCAAGTGCAAGCGATACAGAACCACCTGATGTTTAGTTTCACTCAGACTTCAGAATTTGTTGAATTAGTCTGATAAAAATACAGAATTCAATCATTCTTCTCTTTCACTAAAAGTAAGACATTTATTGATGAACTCAGTTTTAACAGAATTATTAGGTGTTTGCAAGTGAAGTCAAATTATAAATGACACGTGACTAAAAATAAAGTATTTTAGTATCTTATCCTTCTGCTCTCAGAAAACATCATTTTAATTAATCCAGCTCCGACTGTATCAGGTCCCTTTAGAGGTTAATTAAGTATACTTAATTTAATTAAACATGTCCAGGAGTGTTATTTCTTTCTTTTCTCCTGGAAGAGATGTTTGGTGCATTTGAAGTGAAACTCTAAAAGTTGGAGTTGAAGTTTAAACTGCAGTCTGTGATTAAAAGTCATCAACATGTTTCTTCGTTATTCAGGTTGTGGAGGTGCGGTCTGTCAGAGATCAGCTGTTCTTCTCTGGTCTCAGCTCTGAAGTCCAACCCCTCCCATCTGAAACATCTGAACCTGAGCTGGAACCAGAACCTGCAGGATTCAGGAGTGAAACATCTGTGTGGTTTCCTGGAGAGTCCAGACTGCAGACTGGAGACTCTGGAGTAAGACATGTTTTAGTTGTGTGTTCAGATGAATGTGATGTGAAAGTTGTGTTGACACTAACCTGCAGACATCAGGCTGATCTTCTACTGATCCACACTGACCATCTGACTGCTCTGGTTTCTTCTTCTCTGCTTTAGTCCTCCAACAGTTTGTTTCTCCTTAAACTTCCTCTTCTGATTTATGACATAAAAACTAAACATCTGAATGTGTCAGACAGGAACAACTGAAGAACCAGAGATGTGTCTGAACTTGGAATAAAACATCTGAACAAACTAGAATTAACTGGGAAATAAGAAAAATACATTTGATCCAACATGTAAATAGGTAATAGCAAATGTGATATTTATAATTAGTGTTCTATTCAGAAAAATGTCAATTATATCTTGATCTTCAGGTCTTTTAAGAAACCAACTGAATATAAAGTTCCCAGATTGATCCAGGATTACATATTGTATTCCAGATTTCATCTCCAGCTGCTTTTCTCTGCTGCTTTTTCAAATGTTTTCCACGGTTGGATTAGTTTCATGGTTGATCATCTTGGTGTAGTTTTTCTGGGACAGTTGGGAGGTTTGTTGCATGAAAGTAGAAAGAAGAAGTCCAGGATGTGTGAGAAAGGCTTGACATCTCCTCCTGAGTTGATCCTGGATGATTCCGCTGCAGGAAGACGATCCAGGATGAGGAGGTGCAGCTATGTGAAGCCAGGTTGAACTAATCCTGGTACGTGCACGTTAACGTCTGTCTTAAGCAGACCGTGAGGTCGGTCCCAGATGTCCTGGTTCACAAATGGAGGACGAGTGTTGCTGATGTTTCACCGAGTGAACAACAGCTTCTAATGGAAACGTACGAGGAGCTTAAACAGCTGATACGTTCAGAAATGTCCTACAGACGCTGTTAATAAACTCAGAGAGTCTGACAGACAACAGTGGATAGACTGAATGTGTAGTCGTCCAACATATGAGCTGTAGAGCTCATTTACTGAATAACTTCTTACTGTAGCTGAAATCAGTCAAACCAACGTTGGCTTCCTTTGACTACCGTTAAATTTCAGTTCAACAATTGGAGCTTAACAAGCGAATTTCGGGAGCAGGACCACGCCTCAACCACGCCTCCTCCGGCACCACGCCTCTTCCGGCAAACCTTCAAATACCAGCCTAACCCTCAGATCATCTTCGCTCTCGTCTCTGCAGCACGTTCACTCTCGTTCTCCGAACCAGAACCGCAAGCATGACAACACTACTACACGCTCGTATCTCAGATCGTTACTCACCCGTTCAGGCATGGATCTCGTGTCATGATCGCCATCGGATGAGACTTGTTTGCAGGGGATCATCAGCAAACACCAGCTGATCGAGATCCGGAGGAGAAAAAACTTTCAGCCGTGCCATGCCTGAAGCGCCGCAGGTGCGCAATCCACCGGCCCCGGCGTCGCCACGCTCCGGCGGGTCCGACGGCCGGCATGGATCTCGTGTCGATCACCATCGGACAACGATCAGCTTGCACGGGATCACCAGCAAACACCAGCCGATCGAGATCCCGAGGAAAAAAAAAAACTTTCAGCCGTCGCCCGAAGCGCCGCTCTTTGCGCTCGCAAAAAAAAAAAAAAAAAAAAAAAAATTCATCCCATGGGGCCCCGAAAGCTTTTCCCATAGACCGCAATAGTAAAAGAGAAGCGATCGTACAAACCGGACGTTGAGCATTACCTTTACTCACAAGGTCTTTTATTAACATTCTCGTTAAACATAATCTCCGAACAACGTTGCCTCATTGCAGGAACCTCACCTACACATGAGCGGTCTTTCACCTTAAGCCGTCCGCGTAGAAACATAAACAATTCCATCGTTACACTGCCCACCTCCAGCAAGTACAACAGCAAACTTCGGCCGGGGTTGCTAGCACCGGGTTGCTAGCTCCCACCTCAGCCCACCCCCAGCAAGTACAACAGCTAACTTCGGCCGGGGTTGCTAGCTCCCACCTCAGCCCACCCCCAGCAAGTACAACAGCTAACTTCGGCCGGGGTTGCTAGCTCCCACCTCAGCCCACCCCCAGCAAGTACAACAGCTAACTTCGGCCGGGGTTGCTAGCTCCCACCTCAGCCCACCCCCAGCAAGTACAACAGCTAACTTCGGCCGGGGTTGCTAGCACCGGGTTGCTAGCACCCACCTACAGCAAGTACAGCAGCGATCCGGCCGGGGTTGCTAGCGCCCACCTCCAGCAAGTACAGCAGCGATCCGGCCGGGGTTGCTAGCACCAGGATGCTAGCCCCCCCCCCCCCCCCCCCCCCCCAGTCCACCCCCGGCACCTACAACAGCTAACTCAGCCGGGGTTATTAGCACCGGGACGCTAGAAACCCCCGCTATGCTCATTCAGCAACCTCAACCGCCAGCGCTAGAAGGGGCTCTTGGCACCGGGTTGCCAGGATCCTCTGCTTCCCAGCTCCATCAGTCCCAACAGGTTACCTCGGTTGGGGGCCACCGGCATCGTGATGTCGGTACCCGGCATCCCTCCCACCGCATTTCAACCCAGTTTCCTTCCTCAACCCGTTCCGGCCCCGCAGGCAACTACTCATTTCACCCCGTCCACAGCTAATCCCGCCGTCCGTCATCCCAACGCTTTCGCTTCCCGCCGTTCCCCAGTTCCGGCCAGTGCCTGGCCTCCCTCCCACCGCATTTCGGCCCGGTTTTCTTCCTCGACTCGTTCCGGCCCCGCGGGCAGCTGCTCGTTTCTCCCCGTCCGCGGCTGGTCCCGCCGCCCGTCATCCCAACGCTTTCGCTTCCCGCACTTCTCCGGTTCCGGCCAAACCTGCGCAAACAAACCTACAACAGTTAACTTCGGGGCCGGGGTAACTAGCACCGGGTTGCTAGCCCCCCCCAGCCCACCCCCAGCACCTACAACAGCTAACTCAGCCGGGGCCGCTAGCACCAGGATGCTAGCACCCCCCTCAGCCCACCTGCGGCAACTACAACAGCTAATTCAGCGGCGTTACTAGCACCGGGATGCTAGCACACCCCGCCATGTTTCGGAGGAGGTAAACTCCTCAGCCGCCGCCGTGCCCGAAACACCGCTCTCCCGAGCCCGACAGCCGCCCAGAAACTTCTGTCTCTTCAGTCCTCCACATTATACCCGGTTCATCCCTTCTGAACATCCGGCATCACTGCAGCTCACCGTCTTCCAGTCTTCCAGCCCACCTCCGCCATCAGAGGGAAGAGGACGCGGACAATCCGGATCAGCCCATAGCCGTCGTCGCAGGTCGGATTTCCACCCACACCAGCAATCTCCTCCCTCCCTCCCCAAGGTCCTTGGCACCGGGATGCCACTACAGCAGCTAGATCCGGCTGGGGTTTCTGGCACTGGGATGCCACTACAGCAGCTAGATCCGGCTGGGGTTTCTGGCACCGGTATTCCTCAGTATCACTCTCGATACGGATCTGTTTCAGGCTTCTCTTCCAACCGAAAAGCTCAACCGTATCGGTCTTCTTATTAATCGGTCTTCTTATTTCCTCTTAGCCCCAGGCTGCACCAAACGCCAACTCCTCTCCCTCCCGGGCCACCTCAATTTTGCCATGCGCATTATTCCCCAAGGGCGGGCCTTCACCTCCCACTTGCCATCCATCGCTTCCGCTGTTCCATCTCTGTCTCCCATCTCCCCAGACAACTCGAGCCGTGCCGAGCTTCGTTGTGGCTCAACCTCCTTGCCACCTGGAAGGGGATCACTTTCTTCATGATGACCAACTGGCTCACCCCCACGACATCAATCCATACACTGATGCTGCTCCTTCAATCGGTTTTGGGGGCTTTACGATGGCAGATGGTTCGCAGCAGGATGGCCCTCAGAGCATGCAAACGAATACCACAACGTATCAACCGAACCATAGATCATCATCGTCATTGCCATCGTCATTTGCATCGTCGTTGGCATCATCATCGTTATCGTCATCGTCATCGCCATCATCTTCATCGCCTTCGTCATCGCCATCATCTTCGCCATCATCATTGGCATCGTCATCGTTATCGCCTTCGTCATCGCCTTCGTCATCGCCTTCGTCATCGTTATCGCCTTCGTCATCGCCTTCGTCATCGCCTTCGTCATCGTTATCGCCTTCGTCATCATCATCGCCATCATCTTCGCCATCGTCATCGGCATCGTTATCACCATCGTCATCGTTATCGCCTTCGTCTTCGCCTTCGTCATCGCCTTCGTCATCGCCATCATCATCGCCATCATCATTCATCGCCATCTTCATCGTCATCGTCATCGCCATCATCATCGCCATCATCATCATCGTCATTGCTATCATCATCGCCATCATCATTCATCGCCATCATCTTCATATCGATAAGTATCGACATAATTAATAAAGGACGCTCCAACTCCACATCCATCATGCCGTTCATGCGCCGTCTAGTCTGGCACTCAGCCATACATCTATTTATCCTCCATGCAGCACATGTCCCCGGTCACTCCACCACCATCACCGACTCTCTTTCTCGTTTCTCATCCCGAAGACGCCCCTGAATACTTTGAGACCCTTGCCAACTACTTGCCTTCCTGGAAAACACAGAGCACATCTTCGACAGATCCTTGCGTCCGAGTCAGGACAGTCGTCACCAGTTCTGGTTTCACCATCGCTTCCGCCATATACTCTCCTTATCTGGCATCTCCCCAACGCACTACTCCGGTCACTCCTTAGGATCGGAGCCGCCACTTCAGCCTCCCGCTACGTATCCCAGAGCACTTCATACAGCCCGTGGGCCGATGGTCCTCCCAACTATCATCGCTACATTCGCTCAGATCTTAGCGACCTCAGATCCGCTCAGTCTCATCTCCTTAAATAATCCACGGTTTTGGGGGTTCGTCGTTGCCCGGGCGCTGCGGCAGATTCCCTACTAGCTTCCCCACAACGCATCGACCGATTCCTAGATCATCATCATCGTCATTGTCATCGTCATCGCCATCATCATCGCCATCGTCATCGTCATCATCTTCGTATCAATAAATCATTTAAACGTATCCTGTTGATGGCGTGGTCCTTGCTAGTGAAATACAAGTTTAACAAATATAAAACTCTGAACATGGAAAACATCTTTTTCTAGGTTTTTACTATCATGTCTTAATAAGTCTGTTAAGATCATTTCATCCAGGTGACAGCAAGACATAAGGTGCAACAAATAAAGTCTTTTTCTGGTTTTCAGAGCGTAAGACTAAATATAAATACACGTGTGTTGAAGTAAGAAAAGTGAAATAAAGCTGCCATCACGTTTCTAATTCTCAACTATGTGGAGCCTGTAAGATGATGATGATGATGATGATGCTGAATTGTAATTTATCTGTAAATGTTGATGATGAAGATGAGGAAACAAACACACAGAAGATGATGAACTAGTGTTGATGAAATGATTGATTGATCAGTGACAGCTGACTGATCAGATGGAGCAGCAGGAGGAAGAAGTCCTGCTTGTTATTCTGCACTACAGGTGGAGCGTCAGAGTCATCATCCTGACAGGAAGTGTGTCTTAGATCCACCCGTGTGGGTTTCATTCAGAAATGTCCTTTAATCAAGCAGCTCATTAGTTGTTCAACCAAAGACTTTTCAAGTGCAAGCGATACAGAACCACCTGATGTTTAGTTTCACTCAGACTTCAGAATTTGTTGAATTAGTCTGATAAATATACAGAATTCAATCATTCTTATCTTTCACTAAAAGTAAGACATTTATTGATGAACTCAGTTTTAACAGAATTATTAGGTGTTTGCAAGTGAAGTCAAATTATAAATGACACGTGAGTAAAAATAAAGTATTATAGTATCTTATCCTTCTGCTCTCAGAAAACATCATTTTAATTAATCCTGCTCCGACTGTATCAGGTCCCTTTAGAGGTTAATTAAGTATACTTAATTTAATTAAACATGTCCAGAAGTTTTATTTCTTTCTTTTCTCCTGGAAGAGATGTTTGGTTGCATTTGAAGTGAAACTCTGAAAGTTGGAGTTGAAGTTTAAACTGCAGTCTGTGATTAAAAGTCGTCAACATGTTTCTTCGTTATTCAGGTTGTGGAGGTGCGGTCTGTCAGAGATCAGCTGTTCTTCTCTGGGCTCAGCTCTGAAGTCCAACCCCTCCCATCTGAAACATCTGGACCTGAGTGGGAACAACAATCTGCAGGATTCAGGAGTGAAACATCTGTGTGGTTTCCTGGAGAGTCCAGACTGCAGACTGGAGACTCTGAGGTCAGACATGTTTTAGTTGTGTGTTCAGATGAATGTGATGTGAAAGTTGTGTTGACACTAACCTGCAGACATCAGGCTGATCTCCTGCTGATCCACACTGACCATCTGACTGCTCTGCTTTCTTCTTCTCTGCTTTAGTCCTCCAGCAGTTTGTTTCTCCTTAAACTTCCTCTTCTGATTTATGACATAAAAACTAAACATCTGAATGTGTCAGACAGGAACAACTGAAGAACCAGAGATGTGTCTGAATTTGGAATAAAACATCTGAACAAACAAGTATTAACTGGAAAAAATAAAAATAAATTTGTTCTAATATTTAAAGGAGCCGTCTGTAAGAAATGGCCAAAACTGGAACTGCAGTCACTTTCAAAATATTGTTGAGCGGCGTGTACCCTCCCCCTCCTCCCCCCGACCAGAGGTTGCCAGGTAGGCTGCAGAATGCAGCAGGAACGTAGGCTGCCATGGCTGCGATAATTAGAGCCGAGCTGGCAACCCGGATGCCGAAACAATACTGACTTTGTGATTGGGAGATAGGTGGAGGGTGGAGCTTCAGAAACAATACTGACTTGGTGATTGGGAGATAGGTGGAGGGTGGAGCTTCAGAAACAATACTGACTTGGTGATTGGGAGATAGGTGGAGGGTGGAGCTTCAGAAACAATACTGACTTGGTAATTGGGAGATAGGTGGAGGGTGGAGCTTCAGAAACAATACTGACTTGGTGATTGGGAGATAGGTGGAGGGTGGACCTTCAGAAACAATACTGACTTGGTGATTGGGAGATAGGTGGAGGTTGGAGCTTCAGAAACTATACTGACTTGGTGATTGGGAGATAGGTGGAGGGTGGAGCTTCAGAAACAATACTGACTTGGTGATTGGGAGATAGGTGGAGGGTGGAGCTTCAGAAACAATACTGACTTGGTGATTGGGAGATAGGTGGAGGTTGGAGCTTCAGAAACTATACTGACTTGGTGATTGGGAGATAGGTGGAGGGTGGAGCTTCAGAAACAATACTGACTTGGTGATTGGGAGATAGGTGGAGGGTGGAGCTTCAGAAAGTATACTGACTTGGTGATTGGGAGATAGGTGGAGGGTGGAGCTTCAGAAACAATACTGACTTGGTGATTGGGAGATAGGTGGAGGGTGGAGCTTCAGAAACAATACTGACTTGGTGATTGGGAGATAGGTGGAGGGTGGAGCTTCAGAAACAATACTGACTTGGTGATTGGGAGATAGGTGGAGGGTGGAGCTTCAGAAACAATACTGACTTGGTGATTGGGAGATAGGTGGAGGGTGGAGCTTCAGGCCAAAACAAAAAATGACAACATAAACATCAGTTGAGGGTTGCAACTCCTCTTTTTAAACTGGAATATCCTGGCTTGAGTGCTGTTGTCAGTGACATAAGCATTTGAAATGAACATGATTTTTAAATGTCTGTTGACATATCGGGGTCATTTTATGATTCGTTTTATTATTTCTCTTACATACAGCTCCTTTAAATAGGTAATACAAGAAATGTGATATTTATAATTAGTATTCTATTCAGAAAAATGTCAATTATATCTTGATCTTCAGGTCTTTTAAGAAACCAACTGAATATAAAGTTCCCAGATTGATCCAGGATTACATATTGTGTTCCAGATTTCATCTCCAGCTGCTTTTCTCTGCTGCTTTTTCAAATGTTTTCCACTGTTGGATTAATTTCATGGTTGATCATCTTGGTGTAGTTTTTCTGGGACAGTTGGGAGGTTTGTTGCATGAAAGTAGAAAGAAGAAGTCCAGGATGTGTGAGAAAGGCTTGACATCTCCTCCTGAGTTGATCCTGGATGATTCCGCTGCAGGAAGACGATCCAGGATGAGGAGGTGCAGCTATGTGAAGCCAGGTTGAACTAATCCTGGAACGTGCACGTTGACGTCTGTCTTAAGCAGACCTTGAGGTCGGTCCCAGATGTCCTGGTTCACAAATGGAGGACGAGTGTTGCTGATGTTTCACCGAGTGAACAACAGCTTCTAATGGAAACGTACGAGGAGCTTAAACAGCTGATACGTTCAGAAATGTCCTCCAGACGCTGTTAATAAACTCAGAGAGTCTGACAGACAACAGTTGACAGACTGAATGTGTAGTCGTCCAACATATGAGCTGTAGAGCTCATTTACTGAATAACTTCTTACTGTGGATGAAATCAGTCAAACCAACGTTGGCTTCCTTTGACTACCGTTATATTTCAGTTCAACAAATACAAGTTTAACAAATATAAAACTCTGAACATGGAAAACATCTTTTTCTAGGTTTTTACTATCATGTCTTAATAAGTCTGTTAATATCATTTCATCCAGGTGACAACAAGACAACAAATAAGTGCAACAAATAAAGTCTTTTTCTGGTTTTCAGAGCGTAAAACTAAATATAAATACACATGTGTTGAAGTAAGAAAAGGGAAATAAAGCTGCCATCACGTTTCTAATTCTCATCTATGTGGAGCATGTAAGATGATGATGATGATGCTGAATTGTAATTTATCTGTAAATGTTGATGATGAAAATGAGGAAACAAACACACAGAAGATGATGAACAACTGTTGATGAAATGAATGATTAATTAGTGACAGCTGACTGATCAGATGGAGCAGCAGGATGAAGAAGTCCTGCTTGTCATTCTGGTCATGACCTGGGGTCCGTTTCACAAAGCAGGTTTAAGTCAAAGTCAAAATCAGATTTATTTGTATAGCACAATTCGTGCACACAGCAGCTCAAAGTGCTTTACATAAAAACGTTCCAATACAATCAACAATGAATTACGATCAACATCATACAGAACACAATAAAAACATTAACAGTAAGATTAAAAAATAAAGTAAAACATTTAAATTGAAGAAATAAAAGCTAAAAGTCGATAAAAAGTGCTGTGGTTTAGCAGCAGTTAAAAGCAGAAGTAAACATAAGGGTCTTTAGCTTAGTTTTAAAAATAGGCAAAGTTGGGGCAGATCTTAGGTCTTCTGGGAGCTTATTCCAGCTATATGTGGCATAATGGCAGAAAGCGGCTTGGCCATGCTTTGTTTTGGTCCTAGGAACAGTTAGCAGACCAGTCCCTGATGACCTAAGAGGTCTAGGGGGTTCATAGTGTAGAAGCAGTTCAGAGAGGTACTTTGGGCCTGACCCGTTAAGAGATTTGTACACTAGCAGGAGTATTTTAAAATTTAGTGAAAACTCTGAGTCTGTTAACCCTGAAATGAGGGAAACTCTGAGTTTTCCGTTTCACAAAGGGAGGTAACTCAAACCAGAGAAAGAGAGGTAACTCTAGCCTGTTTCACAAAGAGAGGTAACTTAAGCTCTCGGTCAGTTACCGTAGTAACAGACTCTCTGAACCTAACCTGGTCAGTTACCGTAGTAACAGACTCTCTGAACCTAACCTGGTCAGTTACCGTAGTAACAGACTATCTGAATCTAACCTGGTCAGTTACCGTAGTAACCGACTCTCTGAACCTAACCTGGTCAGTTATCGTAGTAACCACCCGATACCCACGTTGTCATTCCATTGAATAGGCGCATTATCAATGATATCATGCCATATCTTTAGGCCAGTATGTCCCTACTGGCCTACCAGTATGTTCGGTAGATTGATATCACCCATTTTTAAGGCTGACATAATGTTATTGTATTTCAACCCAGTCTCATATAAAAACGTACCCTGGCTACGTTGGTCCAAAGTGCAAAAACGTAGAGGGGTTACAATATTAGCCATTGAAATGTATAACTGTTACATTTTTCTAGCGCTTGAAATGTATAACTGTTACATTTTTCTGCCTATTCGTTTTGCGTCCAAGTCACGTGACTTTTAAGATTCTGGCCGTGATACCAACACGGTGGACATTTTTCATTTTTGAGTGAAAAAAATCTATATTTTGAGTTAACAAACACGGTGGACATTTTTCATTTTTGAGTGAAAAAAATCTATATTTTGAGTTAGTTTCTGCATAGAAATGCGTTTTGATTACATTTCTAGCAATACACATTTCACTTTCATAATATTCACTCAGTAAATGTATATAATCTCTTGCTTGCTCGTGGTTGCAAGGTTTTTTCAGATCTCGTCAGAATAATGTAAAACTGGAACGTTTTAATAACGTGAAATGGTTACATTTTTGGTTGCTGGACACGCTGTGAAAAAAATCAATATTTTGAGTTAGTTTCTGCATAGAAATGCGTTTTGATTACATTTCTAGCAATACATATTTCACTTTCATAATATTCACTCAGTAAATGTATATAATCTCTTGCTTGCTCGTGGTTGCAAGGTTTTTTCAGATCTCGTCAGAATAATGTAAAACTGGAACGTTTTAATAACGTGAAATGGTTACATTTTTGGTTGCTGGACACGCTGGGAAACAAATCAATATTTTGAGTTAGTTTCTGCATAGAAATGCGTTTTGATTACATTTCTAGCAATACATATTTCACTTTCATAATATTCACTCAGTAAATGTATATAATCTCTTGCTTGCTCGTGGTTGCAAGGTTTTTTCAGATCTCGTCAGAATAATGTAAAACTGGAACGTTTTAATAACGTGAAATGGTTACATTTTTGGTTGCTGGACGCGCTGTGAAAAAAATCAATATTTTGAGTTAGTTTCTGCATAGAAATGCGTTTTGATTACATTTCTAGCAATACATATTTCACCTTCATAATATTCACTCAGTAAATGTATATAATCTCTTGCTTGCTCGTGGTTGCAAGGTTTTTTCAGATCTCGTCAGAATAATGTAAAACTGGAACGTTTTAATAACGTGAAATGGTTACATTTTTGGTTGCTGGACGCGCTGTGAAACAAATCAATATTTTGAGTTAGTTTCTGCATAGAAATGCGTTTTGATTACATTTCTAGCAATACATATTTCACTTTCATAATATTCACTCAGTAAATGTATATAATCTCTTGCTTGCTCGTGGTTGCAAGGTTTTTTCAGATCTCGTCAGAATAATGTAAAACTGGAACGTTTTAATAACGTGAAATGGTTACATTTTTGGTTGCTGGACACGCTGGAAATAAAATCAATATTGTGAGTTAGTTTCTGCATAGAAATGCGTTTTGATTATATTTCTAGCAATACATATTTCACTTTCATAATATTCACTCAATAAATGTATATAATCTCTTGCTTGCTCGTGGTTGCAAGGTTTTTTCAGATCTCGTCAGAATAATGTAAAACTGGAACGTTTTAATAACGTGAAATGGTTACATTTTTGGTTGCTGGACACACTGTGGAAAAAATCAATATTTTGAGTTAGTTTCTGCATAGAAATGCGTTTTGATTACATTTCTAGCAATACATATTTCACTTTCATAATATTCACTCAGTAAATGTATATAATCTCTTGCTTTCTCGTGGTTGCAAGGTTTTTTCAGAAATCGTCAGAATAATGTAAAACTGGAACGTTTTAATAACGTGAAATGGTTACATTTTTGGTTGCTGGACACGCTGGGAATAAAATCAATATTGTGAGTTAGTTTCTGCATAGAAATGCGTTTTGATCATATTTCTAGCAATACATATTTCACTTTCATAATATTCACTCAATAAATGTACATAATCTCTTGCTTGCTCTGGTTGCAAGGTTTTTTCAGATCTCGTCAGAATAATGTAAAACTGGAACTTTTTAATAACGTGAAATCGTTACATTTTTGGTTGCTGGACAGTGCTGTGAAAAAAAAATCAATATCTTGAGTTAGTTTCTGCATAGAAATGTGTTTTAATTACATTTCTAGAAATACATATTTCAATTTCATAATATTCACTCAATAAATGTACATAATCTCTTGCTTGCTCTGGTTGCAAGGTTTTTTTCAGATCTCATCAGAATAATGTAAATCTGGAACGTTTGAATAACGTGAAATCGTTACGTTTGTGGTTGCTGGACACGCTGGGGAAAAAAATCTATATCTTGAGTTAGTTTCTGCATAGAAATGCATTTTGATTACATTTCTAGCAATACATATTTCAATTTCATAATATTCACTCAATAAATGTACATAATCTCTTGCTTGCTCTGGTTGCAAGGTTTTTTCAGATTTCGTCAGAATACCCTGGCTACGGTGGTCCAAAGTGCAAAAACGTAGAGGGCTTACAATATTAGCCCTTGAAATGTATAACTGTTACATTTTTCTAGCCCTTGAAATGTATAACTGTTACATTTTTCTGCCTATTCGTTTTGCGTCCAAGTCACGTGACTTTTAAGATTCTGGCCGTGATGCCAACAAACATGGTGGACATTTTTCATTTTTGAGTGAAAAAAAGCTATATTTTGAGTTAACAAACACGGTGGACATGTTTCAGTTTTGAGTGAAAAAAATCTATATTTTGAGTTAGTTTCTGCATAGAAATGCGATTTGATTACATTTATAGCAATATATAAATGTAGATAAGCTCTTGCTTGCTCTGGTTGCAAGGTTTTTTCAGATCTCGTCAGAATAATGTAAAACTGGAACTTTTTAATAACGTGAAATCGTTACGTTTTTGGTTGCTGGACAGTGCTGTGAAAAAAAAATCAATATCTTGAGTTAGTTTCTGCATAGAAATGCGTTTTGATTACATTTCTAGCAATACATATTTCAATTTCATAATATTCACTCAATAAATGTACATAATCTCTTGCTTGCTCTGGTTGCAAGGTTTTTTCAGATTTCGTCAGAATACCCTGGCTACGGTGGTCCAAAGTGCAAAAACGTAGAGGGGTTACAATATTCAACCCAGTCTCACAGGAAAACGTGGTACAGGCTACGTTGGTCCACATTGCAAAATGTGGCCAATGTTACGATTTTCCCTCCTAAAACGTGAGATGTGAATGCGTTCCGTGGCTCATTCATTTTAATAGGTTTCGTTAGGTTTCGTTTCTGTCACGTGACTTTCAAGTTTTCGGCTGTGGAGGAAAAATAAAATTGCTGCCATTTCTTTGATTCTCGGTCTAAATTGCAATATTTTAAGATAGAGTTTTAAGAGTTTCGCCATGAAGAGCAGATTTTATCATATTCATAGCAAGAAATATATTTTGGTTATTTTACCCTCATTTAATGGATCTTATTGACGGAAATGTATGAACCATGTGCTTGTTTTACTTCCTTTGAGTAATAAAACCACCAATTCTCTTGCATGGCCCCGTTATTAAAATATATGCCAGGCCCAGTGCTTAATTTCTAAAGTAGGAGGTCCCGGAGCGCAGACGATGAGTGGCTCCGGTGCGAGAGAAAAAAAAAACACACACACACACACACTGTTGAACTGTCCGTTTTGACGTTAACGGTGATTTTCACAATAATATCTGCAACATTTCTTAAGGCAGAAACACCACTGTATCATTGTTAATTACACAACATTAGTGGGTTAATTTCCTGCACACCAATTTTCATGTTTTTCCCTTCGATTGTGAGAAAAAAAAGAGTTGTTTCACGCTGACAGCATCATGCCAGCCAATCAGAATCCTGGAAAAAACATCAACAAATGACACGTGTAACTTCCAGGCTGATTCATGGTTCCGCGTTACACCAACGCAGAGCCTACGGCGGAAATGATACTAGTAGCTGATTGGCCGATATGTGATCATCATCATCATCATCATCATCATCATCATCATCATCATCATCATCATCATCACCTTCATCATCATCATCATCATCATCATCATCACCATCCTTATCATCATCTTTATCATCACCTTCATCGTCTTCATCATCACCTTCATCATCATCATCATCATCATCACCACCATCACCTTCATCATCATCATCATCATCATCACCTTCATCATCATCATCCTCATCATCATCACCATCATCATCATCATCGCTACCACCATAATCATCATCACCATAACCATCATCATCATCATCATCAGTCAAGTCAAATTGCACGTGCGAGGTCCCGTTCATCGCTGCTTGCAGCTTTAATTTATATATAACTATTTTAACATTTCTAAACACAAAAACACGAAAGTGTCCTTGATAATTCAATAATACAATAGGTTCATGTTAAGGACATCCGTTTTAATTAGTTCTCCTTCGATTATGAGATGTTATTAATGCTCAGTAGACACAGGAGGTTTGTTATGTATTGTTATGGGGCCTATTTCGTGTCTATTTTTGAACAGTTCACTAATGCTTTGAGCTAGGAAGCTGAAATTCTAGACTCTGTATCAAGAGGTGACTTTCATCCACTGTGCGGATTTTCAGATCTGTGTGACCTTCGGAAGTGTCAAAGGTCACCGTGTCTGTTGCTTTTCGGCCTGCTAAGACTATTTCGTGTCTTTTTTTGCATAGTTCACTAACGCTTTGAGCTAGGAAGCTGAAATTCTAGACTCTGTATCAGGAGGTGACTTTCATCCACTGTGCCGAGGTCCAGACCCATGCGACCTTCGGAAGTACCAAAGGTCACCATGTGTGGTGCCTTTTTCGTGCCTTTTTTGTGTGTTTTTTGAATAATTCACTAACGCTTTGAGCTGGGAGACTGATTTTTGACTATGTTGCAATGCAGAAGGCCCTTTGCTAGGATCTTTTGGTCTAGTGGCTGTACGACTTCCACAGAGCTAGTTGGCATTGCAGAGGGTTCACAGAGTTGAGACTTGGCAAGCCCAATCTAGGCCCCATATGGAGGCCACAGGTCAAGTTTTACTTGATTTGGTTAAATATTGTGGCAACGGTGTCCGTTCGAATGTTGGAAAAGGTGACGTTTCAAAGCCCCGCCCATCGAAAAGTACAGGTCTGATCTGCACCAAACTAACGTCTGTCTGATCAGGGGATGCCCCCAAACAACATATAAAAAATTCAGACTCCTAGCTAAAGGCGTTAGTGAACTATGCAAAAAAAGACACAAAATAAGCCCTGTTCCATTAGTCAGGAGGCTCTCAGAGCTAGAGGTTTCTACACCCTCCTAACCAGCCAGAACGTTTTAGAGAAAACACTGTTGCAGAAGTCATAGAAATCTGAATTTTTTATATGTTGTTCGGGGGCATCCCCTGATCAGACAGACGTTAGACGTTGGTGCAGATCAGACCTGTACTTATCGATGGGCGGGGCTTTGAAACGTCACCTTTTCCAACATTCGAATGGACACCGTTGCCACAATATTTGACCAAACCAAGTAAAACTTGACCTGTGGCCTCCATATGGGGCTTAAATTGGGCTTGCCAAGTCTCAACTCTGTAAACCCTCTGCAATGCCAACTAGCTCTGTGGAAGTCGTACAGCCACAAGACCAAAAGATCCTAGCAAAGGGCCTTCTGCATTGCAACATAGTCAAAAATCAGCCTCCCAGCTCAAAGCGTTAGTGAATTATTCAAAAAACACACAAAAAAGGCACGAAAAAAAGGCACCACACACGGTGACCTTTGGCACTTCCGAAGGTCGCACGGGTCTGGACCTCGGCACAGTGGATGAGAGTCACCTCCTGATACAGAGTCTAGAATTTCAGCTTCCTAGCTCAAAGCGTTAGTGAACTATGCAAAAAAAGACACAAAATAGTCTTAGCAGGCCGAAAAGCAACAGACGCGGTGACCTTTGACACTTCCGAAGGTCACAGAGATCTGAAAATCCGCACAGTGGATGAAAGTCACCTCCTGATACAGAGTCTAGAATTTCAGCTTCCTAGCTCAAAGCGTTAGTGAACTATGCAAAAAAAGACACAAAATAGTCTTAGCAGGCCGAAAAGCAACAGACGCGGTGACCTTTGACACTTCCGAAGGTCACACAGATCTGAAAATCCGCACAGTGGATGAAAGTCACCTCTTGATACAGAGTCTAGAATTTCATCTTCCTAGCTCAAAGCATTAGTGAACTGTTCAAAAATAGACAAGAAATAGGCCTCATAACAATACATAACAAACCTCCTGTGTCTACTGAGCATTAATAACATCTCATAATCGAAGAAGAACTAATTAAAACGGATGTCCTTAACATGAACCTATTGTTTTATTGAATTATCAAGGACACTTTCGTGTTTTTGTGTTTAGAAATGTTAAAATAGTTATATATAAATTAAAGCTGCAAGCAGCGATGAACGGGACCTCGCACGTGCAATTTGACTTGACTGATGATGATGATGATGATGATGGTGATGGTGATGATGATGATGGTGGTAGCGATGATGATGATGATGGTGATGATGATGAGGATGATGATGATGATGATGATGAAGGTGATGATGGTGATGATGATGATGATGATGATGATGATGATGATGATGATGATGATGATGATGATGATGATGATGATGATCACATATCGGCCAATCAGCTACTAGTATCACTTCCGCCGTAGGCTCTGCGTTGGTGTAACGCGGAACCATGAATCAGCCTGGAAGTTACACGTGTCATTTGTTGATGTTTTTTCCAGGATTCTGATTGGCTGCCATGATGCTCTCAACGTGAAACAACTCTTTTTTTTCTCACAATTGAAGGGAAAAACATGAAAATTGGTGTGCAGGAAATTAACCCACTAATGTTGTGTAATTAAATATGATACAGTGGTGTTTCTGCCTTAAGAAATGTTGCAGATATCATTGTGAAAATCGCCGTTAACGTCAAAACGGACAGTTCAACAGTGTGTGTGTGTGTGTGTGTGTGTGTGTGTGTGTGTGTGTGTGTGTGTGTGTGTGTGTGTGTGTGTGTGTTTTTTTTCTCTCGCACCGGAGCCACTCATCGTCTGCGCTCCGGGACCTCCCACTTTAGAAATTAAGCACTGGGCCTGGCATATATTTTAATAACGGGGCCATGCAAGAGAATTAAGGTTTTATTACTCAAAGGAAGTAAAACAAGCACATGGTTCATACATTTCCGTCAATAAGATCCATTAAATGAGGGTAGAATAACCAAAATATATTTCTTGCTATGAATATGATAAAATCTGCTTTTCATGGCGAAACTATCTTAAAATATTGCAATTTAGACCGAGAATCAAAGAAATGGCAGCAATTTTATTTTTCCTCCACAGCCGAAAACTTGAAAGTCACGTGACAGAAACGAAACCTAACGAAACCTATTAAAATGAATGAGCCACGGAACGCGTTCACATCTCACGTTTTAGGAGGGCAAATCGTAACATTGGCCACGTTTTGCAATGTGGACCAACGTAGCCTGTACCACGTTTTACTGTGAGACTGGGTTGAATATTGTAACCCCTCTACGTTTTTGCACTTTGGACCACCGTAGCCAGGGTATTCTGACGAAATCTGAAAAAACCTTGCAACCAGAGCAAGCAAGAGATTATGTACATTTATTGAGTGAATATTATGAAATTGAAATATGTATTGCTAGAAATGTAATCAAAACGCATTTCTATGCAGAAACTAACTCAAGATATTGATTTTTTTTCACAGCACTGTCCAGCAACCAAAAACGTAACGATTTCACGTTATTAAAAAGTTCCAGTTTTACATTATTCTGACGAGATCTGAAAAAACCTTGCAACCAGAGCAAGCAAGAGATTATGTACATTTATTGAGTGAATATTATGAAAGTGAAATATGTATTGCTAGAAATATAATCAAAACGCATTTCTATGCAGAAAATAACTCACAATATTGATTTTATTCCCAGCGTGTCCAGCAACCAAAAATGTAACCATTTCACGTTATTAAAACGTTCCAGTTTTACATTATTCTGACGATTTCTGAAAAAACCTTGCAACCACGAGAAAGCAAGAGATTATATACATTTACTGAGTGAATATTATGAAAGTGAAATATGTATTGCTAGAAATGTAATCAAAACGCATTTCTATGCAGAAACTAACTCAAAATATTGATTTTTTCCACAGCGTGTCCAGCAACCAAAAATGTAACCATTTCACGTTATTAAAACGTTCCAGTTTTACATTATTCTGACGAGATCTGAAAAAACCTTGCAACCACGAGAAAGCAAGAGATTATATACATTTACTGAGTGAATATTATGAAAGTGAAATATGTATTGCTAGAAATGTAATCAAAACGCATTTCTATGCAGAAACTAACTCAAAATATTGATTTTTTTTCACAGCGCGTCCAGCAACCAAAAATGTAACCATTTCACGTTATTAAAACGTTCCAGTTTTACATTATTCTGACGAGATCTGAAAAAACCTTGCAACCACGAGCAAGCAAGAGATTATATACATTTACTGAGTGAATATTATGAAAGTGAAATATGTATTGCTAGAAATGTAATCAAAACGCATTTCTATGCAGAAACTAACTCAAAATATAGATTTTTTTCACTTAAAAATGAAAAATGTCCACCGTGTTTGTTAACTCAAAATATAGATTTTTTTCACTCAAAAATGAAAAATGTCCACCGTGTTTGTTGGTATCACGGCCAGAATCTTAAAAGTCACGTGACTTGGACGCAAAACGAATAGGCAGAAAAATGTAACAGTTATACATTTCAAGCGCTAGAAAAATGTAACAGTTATACATTTCAAGGGCTAATATTGTAACCCCTCTACGTTTTTGCACTTTGGACCAACGTAGCCAGGGTACATTTTTATATGAGACTGGGTTGAAATACAATAACATTATGTCAGCCTTAAAAATGGGTGATATCAATCTACCAGAACATACTGGTGGGCCAGTAACGTCACAGCACATACAATAACATTATGTCAGCCTTAAAAATGGGTGATATCAATCTACCGAACATACTGGTAGGCCAGTAGGGACATACTGGCCTAAAGATATGGCATGATATCATTGATAATGCGCCTATTCAATGGAATGACAACGTGGGTATCGGGTGTAGTAACAGACTCTCTGAATCTAACCTGGTCAGTTACCGTAGTAACAGACTCTCTGAACCTAACCTGGTCAGTTACCGTAGTAACAGACTCTCTGAACCTAACCTGGTCAGTTACCGTAGTAACAGACTCTCTGAACCTAACCTGGTCTGGACCAGGTTTATCTCAATGAACCTGGAGTTTATCTGTGTCTCCTCCTCTTTCAGAGCCGCACGAACATTTGATTTCCTCATTCATTCAGTCAGCAGGCGAGTTTTGGCGATGTTCTGCCGTCTGTCATTAAAAACAGAGTCAGTTTGGAAATACAGGATAGGTGTTCTTCCTGCCGGGCATTTCTGCCTGACGCACCTCCTCCAGTGCCTTTTGGAAAGGACCAACTTCCACATGGGCTAACTTTGGGTCATCAGCTGGGGACCACCGGCCGTTGATGTTTCGCTCCTTTAACCCCAGGACATCGACCGGTGCCGAAGCGATGGCTGGGATTTCTCCCTGCCACCTCCACTGACGCCCTAGGTGTTACTTGGCCCTCAGCTCCTGCTCTTCCTCCGTAGCCACAGCCAGAAGCTGCCTTTCTTGGCCTCCTCTGCCAGCTCCTTTGCTGCTCTGCGATGGCCGGCTCCTGTGCACCCCAGGTATTGCAACAGACGGGAGGTTGAGGAGCCAATGAAACCCCTGCACCCCACCTCTACCGGGCATATTGTGGTTTTCCAGCCTGCCTCCCTGCACTCTGCTGCCAGGTCGGAGTACTTTGCCCTTTTCCTCTCGTGCGCAGCTTCCAGACCCTCCTCCCACGGTACAGTGAGCTCCACCAGGAGGACCACTTTGCTGGCTGCGGACCATAGCACCAAGTCTGGCCGTAGCGTTGTCTCGACGATCTCTCTGGGGAACTGCAGCTGCCTTCCTAGGTCGACCCTCATGCTCCATTCGCTGGCGGACGAGAGGAGCCTTCCTGCGTTTAGTGGGCGGGGGGGAGGGGGGGGGGACATTGGTGGTCTCGCCTGCCCTAACAAACTGGGTGGTGTTTCCCTTTGGGGCAGCTGGCAGGCTGTTTGCCTTTTGTCTGCAAGACTCTGTCACCTCGGCCAGCTTCTTCAGGACGGCATCGTGCCGCCATCTGTAGCGGCCTTGGGACAGAGCCGTCTTGCATCCCGACAGGATGTGCTGGAGGCTCGTATATATAATAGAAGTCCATTGTCACGAACTGGACTGTGATTTATAAAGAGAACATTGCGTGCAAGTGTGCGTGCACACGGTTTTAATAAATCAGGATTTTTTTGTGCGCATGCCATTTTCGGGTTTTTAGCACACGTACACTTTTAGTATGAATCCTACGTACTCTTTTATAAATGAGACCCCAGTTCATCATGTTTTTTTCATGTCTCTGACATTCAAACAAATGGTTCATTTTCCTTCATATAAATGAATGAGTTGACATTTGTCCCAGAATTCCTCCTGACATGTGTGTTTGTTTTGTTTGTATGGATGGATCCACTGGTGGAGCTGCAGAGCTGCAGAGCTGAAGTCACTACGTCTTTATTGGAGGAGCAGCATGATGTCATGAATATTGATGAAGCTCTTTTTCTCTGGTTCTGTTGGACTGTTGGAACCTGTATCCTGGTGGTTCAGCTCACATCTTTTATTCTTTATTCAGGTTGTGGGGCTGCAGTCTGTCAGAGATCAGCTGTTCTTCTCTGGTCTCAGCTCTGAAGTCCAACCCCTCCCATCTGAAACTTCTGGACCTGCAAGTGAACAAGCTGCAGGCTGCAGATGTGGAGCAGCTGTCTGGTCTGGTGCAGAGTCCAGATTACCAGCTGCAGACTCTCAGGTCAGTGGAGGTTGAAGTCGGTCCTGCTGCTTCCAGGAGTTTTCTATTAAATCCAGCTGATATCAAATCAAAGATCCAGTGTTTCCAGTGAAGCTGCAGCTTCTCCTACAATCGTCCTCAGAGGTTGAAGCAGAACCAGTTTGTGAGGACAAACTCTGACTGGACCGTGATGATGATGATGATGATGATGATGATGATGATGATGATGATGATGATGATGATGATGATGATGATGATGATGATGAAGATGTACATGGCTTCTGAATTCCAGCGTTTTACAAACTTCTCATATATTCAGTTATTGCATGTTAAGTCAAAAAGTCCTTATTATTGTTAAAAAACTGTACATCAAAATGTAGCCTTTAATTTGAACTTGAGTTTCTTTCCACATTGTTCCTCAGGTACTTTGTCTAAAGTCTGGATGAGTTCTAGTACGGAGGTTCCTCCTACTAATGTAGTGATGGATAAATGTCTCTGCTGCCGCGGCGGAGCTGCTCAGCAAAGCAGCCGTCTCCTCCACGAGTCACATGACTCCCCCGCTGTTTTCTTTTTATTTACATGTTTCTGTTTCATTCCAAGTTTTCCTTTTGTTGTTGTTGTCGTGTTTTCAGCTTGGTCAGGTTTTTAAAGTTTCTCTCTGCGTCACTGATGAAGAGAGAGACTGAAAAGATATGTGGAAATAACAGGGTTTCTTCATGAAACACGAAACACAAATGAACTTGACTTGGTCAATGAATCTTCCTCAGTTTGTTCCAGTAAATATTGTAAATGTTTTCTGGATATTACGATGATTGTTAACACTTCAAAAATGTGAAAATTCTTTAATAAAACTTGGATCTTTTCTCTTGTTCAGTTTACTGTGGTTAATAAGTGTTTGTCTGTGATTAGTCTCAGTACCAGGAGCAGCACCGACCATCACAAGGCACTTTTTATTCTCTTGTTCCAAATTTGCTCTTTAATGAACACTAACGATATTTCAAATGGTCTTAACAGCACCTGCTCAAACATTCTAGACAGAGTTGCACCTTTTAAAACCAAAAAGCCTAAAAATATCTCTCAACCCTGGATAAATGAGGAAATTCGCTCATTAAAGAGAATCTGCCGTCAAGCAGAACGGAAATGGAAGGCCACACGATTAACTGTCCACTTTGACAGTCTAAAAGTCTTAATGAAAGATTTTAATTTGAAAATTAAAAATGCTTGAGCAAACTATTTTGGCGATATTATTGAGAAAAACCAGCATAACACCAGCGTGCTTTTTAATATTATCAGCCGTGCTACAGATGCCCCGTCCACTGTGATTGAGCCGTCTACGGAGACATGCGAGGAATTTTTATCTTTCTTTTTTAACAAAATCAGTGTAATAAGAAATCAAATCACCCCACTGCCTCTTGTAACACTCGAACCACCTATTAATCTTTTGTGCTCTTTAAATTTGTTCCACCCTGTCTCAATAGAACATCTTGGCAAAATCATCTACAACATGAAGCCCACATCCTGTCCTCTCGATATCATCCCCACCCGCTTCCTTAAAGAAGTCCTGCACTTAGTCTGTCCTTCTATTTTAACCATAATCAACTCCTCCCTCTCATCAGGCATAGTCCCGGACCACTTCAAGACTGCATTAGTACAACCACTTCTCAAAAAACCCTCATTAGACCCCACCATCCTGAACAACTTTCGTCCTATTTCGAAACTTCCATTCCTGGCCAAGGTTTTAGAAAGAATTGTTGCAGAACAGGTGATCTCATTTATGACTGGAAATGGCCTATTTGAAAAATTCCAGTCCGGCTTTAGAGCGGGCCATAGCACAGAGACTGCACTCCTCAAAGTGTTCAATGATCTCCTTTTAGCAGCTGACTGTGGCCATTCATCTATTTTAATCCTTTTAGATCTCACTGCAGCTTTTCATACCGTAGATCACCTGATTTTATTGGAACATCTCAAGGAGTGGATTGGCATCTCTGGCATTGTTTTAGACTGGTTTTACTCATATCTCCGCAATATATGTATTTACTCACATCTCTGTCTTGTGGAGTACCTCAGGGGTCAGTCCTTGGCCCGCTGCTCTTCTCACTCTACATGTTACCTCTAGGTCACATAATCCGCAGACACAATATTAGTTTCCATTTTTACGCAGATGATACACAGCTTTATTTCTCTTTCGACCCTACCATCAACCATCAACTACACACTCTCAAAGTATGCCTAAATGAAGTACAAACCTGGCTGTCTAATAACTTCCTTCAATTGAACCCGGACAAATCCAACTCATTATCATAGGCCCAGACACCACACACAATCACATCTCACCACAACTTGGCTTTTTCTCCACCAGTATTACCACTAGCTGCAGAAATCTTGGTATCATCTTTGACAGTAATCTGAACTTTAATCAGCATGTTAAAGCAACTGTCCAGTCTTGTTTCATTCAACTACGCAGAATCCCCACAATCCGGTCCTTTCTGTCTCCCAAGAACCTGGAAATTGTCATTCATGCATTCATCACATCCTGTTTATATTACTGTAACTCACTCTACTCCTGCCTAAGTAAACATAATCTCTCCAGACTTCAGATTATCCAAAATTCTGCTGCCAGACTCCTCACAAATTCAAATAAAAGAGTACACATAACCCCGATTTTAGCTTCATTACACTGGCTACCTGTGCGTTTTAGAATTGATTTTAAGATTTTAATGATCACTTTCAAGGCCTGGATGGGACTGGCCCCTGAGTACATCAAAGACTGCTTAGTCCCATACGAGCCAAGGTGTAGCCTGAGATCCTCCGGTGGGTCCCTATTAGAGATTCCAAGATCTTGACTAAAAACTAAGGGCGACCGGGCCTTTGCTATCAGGGCCCCGTCGCTCTGGAATGACCTGCCGGAGGAGATCAGGCGAGCCACATCTCTGTCCATTTTTAAATCTCTTTTAAAAACACACTTTTTTAAATGTGCTTTTACTTAACATCTAATAATGTACTCTATAATATCCAATGTTAGTATTTTCTAATGTTTTATTGTATTTCTATGTTCTTATGTTTTTATATTTTTGTCATTTTATTGGATTCTGCCTTTTAATTCTGCTCTTGTAAAAGCACCTTGTAACTGTGTTTGGAAAGGTGCTATACAAATAAAGCTTATTATTATTATTATCATTATTATTAGTAGTAGTAGTAGTATTATTATTATTAGTATTATTATTATTATTATTATTATTATTATTATTATTATTATTATTATTCACCATCAGCACAAATCTGACTTTTATTCATTTCACACTCTCCTTTTATTTATTGTAATACTGACATAGATTACACTATCATTTTACCACAAACTGCACAAAACACATGAATATGCGTCAGATATGAAGAAAGAACCCAAAACGTTTAATCCAACATAGATGAGCTGAATTGAATTACAACACATCAATAAAAACGTTCAATTGTTCACTTGTTGATCAATAGTTTAAAGGGTTCTTGTTGATGGAGGAATTGGGGGGGGGTCTGTTAATTGGATTCTCAATGAGGATGATGGATGCGTACCAGACGGTGGAGGAGCCGTTTACTGAGTGTTCTGGGGGGGTTATGACCTTTGAATGACCTAATACAGGTGTGTTTTAATGTGTTTTTAATGACCCTGGGGGGAGGCCATGCACCCAGCGGGGTATGAGGGAGTGGTGTGAGGTCGGGGGGAGGAGGTAAACCGGTTGAATCTGTCCCCCCCGAAGATTCTGTCAGCGTTGTCTGGTTCCCTCTGTGGAGCCACCAAGACGGTTCTGATGGATTTGAACCCAGGTAACTTTGCCTGAGCTGTTGCATAAAGAATGCTCTCTGGGACCTGTGAGACAGCGCAGATAGTGGGGCTACATTTCCAAGTGCAATATACTGGAGATGTGTCTGTACCGAGTGGAGAAAGATCAAGAGATGGTGCTGGGACTTACTCTGGTAGGTTGAGCTGCAATTACTGGGATGTGTTGGAACTGGTCGTCTGCAGAGGTCCAGTCTTCGTTCCTCTGCAGAGGTCCAGTCTTCGTTCCTCTGCAGAGGTCCAGTCTTCGTTCCTCTGCAGAGCTCCAGTCTTTGTTCCTCTGCAGAGCTCCAGTCTTCGTTCCTCTGCAGAGCTCCAGTCTTCGTTCTTCTGCAGAGCTCCAGTCTTCGTTCCTCTGCAGAGCTCCAGTCTTCGTTCCTCTGCAGAGGTCCAGTCTTCATTCCTCTGCAGAGCTCCAGTCTTTGTTCCTCTGCAGAGCTCCAGTCTTCGTTCCTCTGCAGAGCTCCAGTCTTCGTTCCTCTGCAGAGCTCCAGTCTTTGTTCCATCAAACCAGCAGCAGCTGGGATTTCAGACCAGGATCACATCTGACCCTGGAGGGAAGTCCAGACTCCTGGATACCGGCCATGAACAGTGATCAAACACTAGATGCTGTGTTGTCATGGAGACCAGCGAGGTAGATGATGGTCCGACTGAAGGCATCATCACAGCCGTGGAGCAGTGTTCTCCATCTCACTAGTTTGTAGTTTCCATCTATGCATCAAAGACAAATGGAAATAACAGGAAGTTTGAAGTTTGAAGAGTTTAAGGCCAAAACATTAAAGAAAAAAAAATAATTTCTCTTTTAAATGACGATGTCATTTTTTATGATATAAATTACATTTAGCTTTATTTAAATGTTTTATTCAAATGAAGCCTGTATGGCATGGTGCTGCCCTCAGACAACATGTTGCCCCGTTAAGGTTTTGGGGGGAATTTAATTGTTTAGATATCACTAGACATGTCTATGTCCAATAAAAAGAGGGGTTAAAGTTCACATGCATTCTTAATTCATGTCTCTTCATTTTAGTGGACACGTGTCAGTTTAAGTGCTTTTGTCACTTCACTTTAATTCAACCTACTTTTTACATCACAGCACTTTATTTTTTTCAATTTGTTGCATTTTTATCCTGATTCTCCATTTGCAAAAGTATATCTTTAATTTTAACTTGACCCTTTTCTTAATTTTAATACCTTTGTCGCTTTATTGCTTTATGCGTAAGTGCTGCTGAGTCCCCAAACTTCCTCCAGGATCAATAAAGTACTCGCCTGTCTGCCTGGCTTCGAGTCACAGAGCAAATTCATTTAATTTGGGTTGCAGTTTCTGAGGTTAGAAATCCTGTAAATGCTAATATTGAATGTGTGAGCATTTCTGTTCAAAAAACTCAGAACTGAATGTTTGCAACCTGTAACGGTAAAGAGAAAGTGATGTTTTAAGTGATCTGAGACATTTATAAAGTCTGAAAGAAAGTAAGTTGAGGACTGTCTAATTGTTTGTTGAAAAAAAAGTGTGTTAAAAAAAGAGTAATCTGCAATGGAGTGTTGAATGTTTTAAAGAACTCCCTCTAGTTGGTCAGAAAATAAGTTGGATAAATAATTAAAAGTTTGAATAATTGTCTCCCTCTAGTGGATACATAAATTACTGCATACATATTTGTCTTGCCTCTTTCTAGTGGAGATATACGATCATTTCATTTAAAAGTCGAATCTCGGGAAGTTGTTATGGCTTTTTATTAATCTCAAAGTGGGGAAATGTACTTGGTTCGGCAGCACAGTAACAATATACATCAAAGTGAATTTAATAATATATAAAAAATATAAACAAGTATAAAGGAATAACATATCTATTAAATAGAAAATATTAAACTGTGAGCAGCGTTGATCTGGCCCCCCATTCCCCAGGTGCCCCCACATTCCTGGGTCAATATCACTATAAAAAGTGCCTTTGGTGTCCATAAAAATGATGAACAGGACCGGTGACAAAGGGCAGCCCTGCCGGAGTCCAACATGCACCGGGAACAAGTCTGATCTACTGCCGGCAATGCGAACCAGACTCCTGCTCCAATCATACAGAGACTGAACAGCCCCTAACAGAATGCCAAACTCACCGAGCCCCCACAGAATGGTACGAGGGAAACTGTCCGTAATCTCCTCTCCAGTACCCTGGGGTAGACTTTCCCGGGGAGGCTGAGAAGTGTGATCCCCCTATAGTTGGAACACACTCTCCGGCCCCCCTTTTTAAAAAGAGGGACCACCCCCCCGGTTTGCCACTCCAGCGGTACTGTCCCCTTCCTCCATGCAATGTCGCAGAGGCGTGTCAACCAAGACAGCCCTACGACATCCAGAGACTTGAGGTACTCAGGGCGAATCTCATCCACCCCCGGTGCCACTGAGGAGCTTATGAACCGCCTCAGTGACCTCAGCTTTGGTGATGGATGAGCATGCCCCAGAGTCCCCACTCTCTGCTTCCTCAGTGGAAGGCATGTCAGTCGGGTTGAGGAGATCCTCAAAATATTCCTTCCACCATCCGACGATGTCCCCAGTCCAGGTCAACAGCTCCCCACCCACACCGTAAACGGTGCCGGCAGAGTACTGCTTCCCCCTTCTGAGGCGCCGAACGGTCCTCCAGAATTTCCTCGAGGCCGACCGAAAGTCTTCCTCCATGGCCTCCCCGAACTCCTCCCAGTTCCGGGTTTTTGCCTCCAGGACTGCCCGAGCCGCGGCTCGCTTGGCCTGCCGGTACCCATCTACTGCGTCAGGAGTCCCACCGGCCAACATAGCCCAGTAGGACTCCTTCTTCAGTCCGTGCACAGAAGTGTTGTTTAAACCTTTTTGTTTTTCCACATGTTTTTTTTGGGAACCGATGACATACAGAAGTCAAACACAAGCTACATGGTCCTCCATATTTTTTCCCCCATTTTCCGAGAAAGGCGTGCTAAAACCTGAACAGAGCAGCGCTTTCCAACAACCCCCCCACCCCCCACAACTTTAGAAAAATAAGGTAAAAAGAAAATAAAGTAATTAATTAATTCATTAATAAACCGAATAAACAAACAAACAAATCAAAACCTGTAAATGACAAGACTACATAAAAAGGATGAAAAAGAGACTGTATGAAAGCAGCTAAATGAAATGAACCGAACACACAAAAAAAAGAAAAAAAAAAGGGTTGCTAAATACGAGGGATGCCCTGGGTGCATGAGAACATAGAATCAGCTAGGATCCAGAGAGGTAAGAGTATTCACATAAGTGATGACAGGCTGCCATCTTATGTAAAAGTTAGCAGTTGAGCCTCTAATAGAGTATTTCACCATCTCCCAGGACAAGAAAGACATCAAATCATTCAACCAGGAAGCAGGAGAAGGCGGATTGGGGTTCTTCCACTGTAGCAGAATACGTCTGCGAGCTATGAGCGAAGCAAAAGCCACAACATCCGAATGTTTCTTGGTCAGGCTGGTTGGTAGAGAGGGCACTCCAAAGATAGCTATCAAAGGACAGGGTTCCAATGTAATATTGAAAGCTTCGCCTAATCTTTTGAAGAAACAGGACCAGAGTTCGACTAGTTTTGGACAAGAAAAGAAAGTATGTATTACTAGTATGTGATAACATTAAAAGTATGACGTGAATCTGGCTTCATTTTACCACCTCACCGCCTGCGTCGCCAGTTCCCCATATCCTAAGACTGTTCCTGCGCGAGTGTCAGGGTTGGCGTAAAGATACACACATTTTTCGGTTAGTTTTTCTTTTTTAAATCCCAACCTTTGCTTAAAAGGTGGCGTGCACATCTTTCAAGCCCTGTTTTGTGCGCAGGCAAGCTTTATAAATGAGGCCCCAGAACATGAACATAAACCCCCGAGCAATTATTACATAAACAATGGCAGGTAAAAACTCCCTTAGTGGGAGAAAAGCCTTAAGCCAAACAAGTATCAATAATACTAATGATTTTACCGGTAAATGTATCCATAGGTGTGTTGGGCCTATGTGAACATGGGAAGCCTTCATTTGAACTTTAAGGCCCAGCTCTGAGGCCTCACTCCAGAGACCAGCCTTGATTTTCCTACAGCTGACCACATGGTTTGAAGCAAAGGAACCTCCATAATGACACTTGCCGATTTATGGCAGCCATGGCCCAGGTATAAAGAACAGGCTCCCCCCTCTTTTTCTTTTTTTCTCTTTTCCTCCTCTCTTGTTACCAAGATCTCTTCTACCTCAGACCTGTCCATGGCCCCACGGAGTTCTCTGTGAGCTATGAAAAAGGCCAGAGCTACTTTTTAGCATCAAGAGCTACTAGCTATGGGCTGGCCTTCTCCATTATCGTGACTGAAGAAGCGTTTGGTTCCCATGGAATGTGTTGTGCCACGGATAGGAGATGGTATTCAGTTATCAAAGAGTTATTAATGACTGTCGGAAGACAGTCCTTAATAAGTAATAAAATAGATTATTTATCAAATTGATCAAAATGACTTAATAAAAACGGGGCACCACCTGTCAGGAAATCAGGAAAATGATAACTACAGCAAAATCAGTCTCAAAATGAATTATATTACAGAATAATAGTTGAGGGAAGGAATCCGAACACAGGCCCTGGCAAACCAGCATTTGTAACAAAATATGTTTAAAATAAGCACAAACAACTTCTCTCATGCAAATTAATCAGAATGTATTTACATAAGTGTTAAGATGGCAAGACGGCACTTTGGATAAATTCTGATGCCTAAACTACACATAAAAAAAACATTAACTACATAAAAAGGGACAATAAATCATGTAATGCAAATCTTCCGATCATCCGCATGTGTGTGTGTGTGTGTGTGTGTGTGTGTGTGTGTGTGTGTGTGTGTGTGTCTGTGTGTGTGTCTGTGTGTGTGTGTGTGTGTGTGTGTGTGTGTGTGTGTGTGTGTGTGTGTGTGTGTGTGTGTGTGTGTGTGTGTGTGTGTGTGCATGTTTGTGTGTGTGCGGGGAGGGTGGAGGGCATTAATACGTTTTATGTTTATTTGTTTTATGTAAAGCACTTTGTGTTGCATTTTATGTATGAAAGGTGCTTTATAAATAAAGTTTGATTTGATTTGATTTGAGTGGATTGATATACCTGTTGATATACCTATATATCTTTTGTGTATGTAGTGTCTAACTCTGACCAGCAGGGGGCGGGCTCGCTGCACTGTGTTTGCAGAGACGAGGAAGTCGCGCAGGAAAATGTCCTGAGAACGATATTTTTTCTCTTTGCAGAACAAAATAAAATACTTAAAATTTTATGTGTGGTGGAGTCCAGCTTCATGCTGTACAGTGTTCTGTGTAAACCTTCAATAAATAATTCCATTCAGTAACATCTGCAAAGCAAACACTGACGTCTAGAAGTCTAGATTGTTCCCATGTTTATGGGATCCTATTAGACATCCCATAAACCAGATTACAGTTATCTTGGTTTATCTACAGCTGGTAGTCGGCCGCTGGTTCATCAGTTGTCCAGATGTGTCGATAGCAGACATTATTGAGAAGAGCACGTCACTGCAGCTGAAGAAATAGAACAAATCCCTAAAAACCAAAACATCTATAATATCAGTTTCCACAAACACCTTGCACTTCTCAGAAGAGGCTTGATGGCAGCAACACCAGAAATATTTGACAATATCTTTTATTGAAGTCAGGATTCAGTCTGATTCCTCACTGTAGCGACCTGGAAATAAGATGTCAGCTTTAACAGCAATCGACAGGCTTCTGCTGTTTCTTTCCTTTTCCAGACATGTAATAATCTAATCCCTGATCAGAAGGAATGTTGGTACCTACTAGGGGTGTAACGATACACTAATCTCACGATACGGTACGATACACGATATTGAGGTCACGATAACGATACGATATTATAGCAGTATTTTTTTAACAACCTTGAACGAGGAACATATGACTGGAAAAATGGTCTTTTATTTGAAAGACACAAAATACAAAACAATACTGTGCATTTGCCCTATTGTTACAGTTTGTAATGTTTTATAACTGTTTAAGTTTTAAAGAGAAAGCCAGGCCAACCATTTTCCACTAACTGAACTAAAAGTAAATGTCAGGTTTGCATTATGCATCTTCAGTTTTTACCACGAACTGAATAGTTTCTCTCATATATGATTTGATTTTTTTCTTTTCCAGAAATGTAACAACTCAAATTAAATAAATAGATAAAAGTAAATAAATACATACAATTTAACATCATAAAAAAGATTGATTCATGCTCACCTTATAAGTGTAAGAGGAGATTTATTTTTGTTAAGAAGGTTATTTTGGTAATTGAGGGTTCATTATTTTATAAATATATTCTTTATATTGTGATGTAAATCAGGGACTATAATGACACTAGTCAGTTTATCTGTAGTGATTAGTCTGTTTTAGATTGGGCGGAGTGATACGCCACAGTACGGCACTAGGTGCTGTTGATGTTCTAAAATCCTACACTGTTGAGGGACATTAAAGTACACTGGAACTCAGCAGAAGTTTCCCCGTGTTTATCCTACTCACCACCCCAAAAAGGTTTAATTTAATAAGGTAAGGCTTAACTCTACACCAGCCTTACATAAGTAAAAGTTCAGAGCTCAAAACCTGCAAGATTCCCGTGATCGGGACCAAAACGGTACTAGTTTCTTCTGAGCGGAGTCAGATTTTGGTCCGCGGGTCAAGGCGTGGTCGGATGCGCGTTTCTAGTCAACACAATAGATTAATATTAATAATCCAATATCGCCAATATCGTTTTTGTATCACAAAATTTCGTGGCACGATCTATTGTTACACCCCTACTACCTACGGTTCTGAGAGTCCCTGGATGACTGCCAGTCACCAGGTCAGTGAGATCTTGAGACTGAACTTTGTCACCACGAAGGCTGTATTTATAGTGCAACTGCGGCAGTAGCCAACAGGTCACATATGTGACTCTGTTTACATCCAAACTTGACCTACAAGAGTGCCAGGAGACACATCCATGTAGTTTACTGCCACTGGCAGTCAGGAGGGGCCAAACAGAACATGCATTTCTGGACTAGTTACTGAAACTACCAGTCAACATATTTCTGCCTCAAATGCAGCTGATCTGTAACTTCCTGTACCTGAAGAGAAGTGAAACAGTCCTCATCTTCACAGCTTCACCCACCGCTCGTCCATGTGGACACATAAACACAGTCATATGTACTATTTGCACTGGACTGAACTGACCCCTGGAACTGCAGTTATTCTGAATTTACACCGTGACATCTGAAATTAGTTCCACAGATTCATGCTGGATAAGTGAAGTCTGTGTTTTACTGTGATTTATAGACACTTATCCTTGAAGTGCCGTCGAGGCCTTGCATTTTATTGAACAATTACCTTTTATTTTACACTACCTTTCAATATTGATTTAAAAGCTAGAGTTAGATCTCAGTGAAGACGCATCACATTCTGTCAAGTGACAAAATCTGAAAACCATAATGCCATGGTAACAGTAAACTTAACGGTAAGCGTAACCGGCGCTTTCATTAAAGCCCTAAAGGTTTTGTGCTGTCAGAGGCTTTGAGCTTGATGAAAGATCAACAGTTTCTAACTGCTTGATGCCGTCACACGTGTCTTCATCTCATTGTCGCTCTTGTGCTGATCTGGACTTCTGGTTTCATACGTCTCAGTGTGAAGCTTAATGTTCATTCATTTCCCTAAGTTTCTCAGCTAAAAACATCAGATCATTACACTATATGGGCTGGATTTAGGCTGTTGTGATATAATATTTAACTATGTACCGCAATTTCAAATATTACTCTCGGAAAGAGGCAGAAAAGGCAATGAGAGGAATTTATTTTTTAAAGCATGCACACAATACTGACGTGTAACCGGATGGGATTAAATTTATGATCTTGTGACCTTGTTGTTCGCTAAAATAGTTAATTTGTGGGGAATTTTCACTTTAGAAATCAAAAACAAGTGCGTTCGCATGGGATTAAAATCACTGATTCCTCCGTGATTTTTACAAATCACTGCAGGTCCTTAGATCATTTTTATCCTTTGCGAATAAGAAGATAATCGTAAAAAGACACATCAAAAATCAAATTAAAGATGTCAATATTCACCATAATGCTCAAATACATGACAGCATCATCTGCAGGAATGATGATCTTCCTCAGTAAGATTCATGGAGTTTAGCTGCAACCGCAGCAGAAAAGATAAATAAAAGTGAGAGAAAGATGAAAGAAAAAAGGCCTCTACTTCTGTAAATCATAGTCAGTATCACCTGGCTCCCCTGGCTACTAACACCCCAAGAGGACAATGCAGATGAAGATGGAGGTTTTGTCCAATGAGAATCAAATGAAAAGACAAATAACAAATCAGTGTTTATAGTTTCCAGCTTCACAAAATCCCACATTTCTGTAACAGTTGTATGAAACAATCTTGTCAGATGTGTGACAACTACTAGTTACTAAGTAAGAGATTATTTAAAGGAGCTGTATGTAAGAGCAATAATAAAATGAATCATAAAATGACCCCGATATGTCAACAGACATTTAAAAATCATGTTCATTTCAAATACTTATGTCACTGACAACAGCACTCAAGCCAGGATATCCCAGTTTAAAAAGTTTGTTTTGGCCTGAAGCTCCACCCTCCACCTATCTCCCAATCACCAAGTCAGTATTGTTTCTGAAGCTCCACCCTCCACCTATCTCCCAATCACCAAGACAGTATTGTTTCTGAAGCTCCACCCTCCACCTATCTCCCAATCACCAAGTCAGTATTGTTTCTGAAGCTCCACCCTCTACCTATCTCCCAATCACCAAGTCAGTATTGTTTCTGAAGCTCCACCCTCCACCTATCTCCCAATCACCAAGTCAGTATTGTTTCTGAAGCTCCACCCTCCACCTATCTCCCAATCACCAAGTCAGTATTGTTTCTGAAGCTCCACCCTCCACCTATCTCCCAATCACCAAGTCAGTATTGTTTCTGAAGCTCCACCCTCCACCTATCTCCCAATCACCAAGTCAGTATTGTTTCTGAAGCTCCACCCTCCACCTATCTCCCAATCACCAAGTCAGTATTGTTTCGGCATCCGGGTTGCCAGCTCGGCTTTAATTATCGCAGCCATGGCAGCCTACGTTCCTGCTGCATTCTGCAGCCTACCTGGCAACCTCTGGTCGGGGGGAGGAGGGGGAGGGTACACGCCGCTCAACAATATTTTGAAAGTGACTGCAGTACCAGTTTTGGACATTTCTTACAGACGGCTCCTTTAAGAACAAAAACAACGCAAATTTAAAATTATCTCAACTTGTTGCAAGGAAATTGACAACCAGACTATAGTTCACGAGTCGGAGAGTAAAACACTGCAGTTCCTAGTAAAAATAGCAAAGAGCTTATCTAATAACGGCATTTGTGAAGCACACAAAATGTACTCACGTACCTGTCGCCTGTCTGCAGGAACCTTCTCTGTTTCTGGGTTCTCTGCCTGATATCCACAACAGATTTGTGCCAAAGAACGAGACAGGCGACAGGTACATCAGAAATTTCTGGTGAGAAACTACAGTGAAGAGGAAGCTATTCAAACTGTTGAGAGTTTGTGAGAAAAGCACCAACATGTGTCCTCCTGAAACCCACCAGCACCAACCTGTGTCCTCCTGAAACCCACCAGCACCAACCTGTGTCCTCCTGAAACCCACCAGCACCAACCTGTGTCCTCCTGAAACCCACCAGAACCAACCTGTGTCCTCCTGAAACCCACCAGAACCAACCTGTGTCCTCCTGAAACCCACCAGCACCAACCTGTGTCCTCCTGAAACCAACCAGCACCAACCTGTGTCCTCCTGAAACCCACCAGAACAGGACGGACGGAAGTTTTCCGGGACAAGAGAATGCTATGATAGATTAGTTTAGATTGTCCTTTATTCATCCCTCAGTGGGGAAATTCAGCAGCAGTACACATAACACACACATGCAGCGAAAAAAGGATAAAAAAGTAAATATATAATTACAAAATATAAACAGTATATACAGTGTATCTACAGTACGATACAAAAAAGGAAAACAGTGCAAAAAAAGCAGGTAGGATGTGTATGAGGTAGAGAGATATTGCACATCTTGTTATTATTGTCCGTTAGCTACGGTGATCAGCCTGGTTGTGGAGTCTGATGGAGCTCTCCATAGTGCTGATGGTTCTGATGGAGCTCTCCATGGTGCTGATGGAGCTCTCCATGGTGCTGATGGTTCTGATGGAGCTCTCCATGGTGCTGATGGAGCTCTCCATAGTGCTGATGGTTCTGATGGAGCTCTCCATAGTGCTGAGGGAGCTGATGGAGCTCTCCATGGTGCTGATGGTTCTTATGGAGCTCTCCATGGTGCTGATGGAGCTGATGGAGCTCTCCATGGTTCTGATGGAGCTCTCCGTGGTGCTGATGGAGCTCTCCATAGTGCTGATGGAGCTGATGGAGCTCTCCATGGTTCTGATGGAGCTCTCCGTGGTGCTGATGGAGCTCTCCATAGTGCTGATGGAGCTGATGGAGCTCTCCATGGTGCTGATGGAGCTGATGGATCTCCAGGGTTCTAACAGTCTCATGAAGGGAGGGGGGGGGGGAATCATGATGGATCAGCTTAGCCATCATCCTCCTCTCCCCCACCACCTCCACGGGATGGAGACTGCAGCCCAGGACAGAGCCGACACACACACACACACACACACACACACACACACACACACGGTTATGTATTATGATAAATATCTTCATCTTTATTGATGTAAACAAGTCTTTGCTGACTGTCACAGGTACATGATGTTGTGGATATAAAAAACACATATATCAAATATGAAAAGTCTTTACTCCAGAATACAGAACTGTGTCTTCTAGATGAAATGATCTTGTGTCTAAATATAGTATCTGAAATGTTGTGTTTATATATCATACATGACCAGCAAAACTGCCTACATGTGTATACTGATATTCATATTCATGTCATGTTTGTACCAAGTCTTTGTCTCACTTGAGACACTTCAGTGTCTAATGCAAAGATATGATTCGTGAACCTTCCCACGACATGCAGCCCTCGTGTGGTCAGAAGCAGTACTGCAACATAGTGTAGTTTTGACTGAATGTCCCAGATTATGAAACAATGAAGCATAACTGACTCACAATTTATCTTCCCCTGATTCTTAGTCCGTGAACATCCTTCAGGTGTAATTGTATTCGTGTTAGATTCAAGTATTTCTAGATTCTTGTATTCTACCTTGTAGTAACTTCTGAATGGAGACAGAAACCACGCTGTTAACATGAGCATCATTAGTTATTATCTCTCTTTAGGACATCTTGGTTCCTCTGTGTCATCAGTTCCTTTCACATTTATAACTGTTGTTTCATCGTACATTTAGGTCTCCAATGATCACAGGAAGAATCTACAAATTCATAAGTTGTCACCCTTTATCAGAACACTTTAAATATATTTCATTAATTATTCGAGAATGTGGCAGGAAAACCAAAGTCTCAGTATTTAATATCCTGGTTGAAGATAAAACCTGAAACATGGCCAGTTATTGGAGGAAATGATAATAATAAATGGAAAATCTATTTTTATTCTTTGAAATGTTCTGTTGAGCAAAATAATATAAAATGTACCCATTACATCCATTTGTCACATGTTGTTCTCACTAAAATAAAAAAGCAACTTATCATTGTTTAGAAAATGAATTATGAGTATAAAGTGCAACACATTGACCAGAGCCAGTTGAGGTGGTTTTTATCTGGTTAGTTTGAGTCCTGACACGTCCAGTCACACGGAGACTCCGGCAGATCCAGGACAGTTTGGTTTCTTCTGGAGGAGGACGAGGTTTCCAGAGAGGTGGTCTGGACCTCTTTGCTGAGGCTGCTGTTTAAATCTCCTTAAACAGACCCAAGAATATTAACTTCTGTAACTTAAAGTTCTATAGTAGGAACCCTCTACTCCTTTGTTCAGAAAACTCAAAATTATTTCAGTATATGACATGAATATTCATCAGATATGTGTGTTTTTATACAAACATATGTTTTTGCCTTTTTCTTTACCACTATCGTTTAGTAATTTTTTCAAATATAATTCTCAAATACATTCATATAATACTAGACAGGTTAATCATCTTCATCTTCTTTTTTATAAAACTAAACACGGCCAGTTTTCCCTCAGATATCGCGGTAACAGATATGGAACTCCAAATCTCACATTATCAAAAGCTCTGCTTCTCTACAGATTTTTAAAAGAAATGTATCATCTCATTTAATTCACATTTAAAAAATGTCATAAGTTTTCTTTGTTGATTTTTTTGTTTGTTTGTTTGTTTTTGTTTATTTTTTGTGTTGATGATCTGTAACTATGTAGTCTAACCTTCTTTGTTTTTTGTTTATAGTCTTCGTCTTGTTGTGTTTTTGTTTTTTGTAATGACTGTTTTATTTCCTAAATTGAGGGGAGGTTTCGCTGCATAAGCCTGTTGGCTTTTTGACCTCTCCTGTCACATTTGTTTTAATGTTTTGATTGCAAGTGCTACTTTTATTGTGTGCAAACTAATAAAATAAAAAAAATTAAATAAATAGTACAAAATTAAAGTTGTTTACAGGAAGATTGTACTCAACGAAGGGTTTTTTTGACGTCAAGGATATACAGAAATGAATTGATTAAAAACTGTGGGTGGTCTCCAGCTGTGAAACCAGTCCCTCTTTGATATCACCAAACCAGCTGAATCTGATCAGATCAATATCCCAGTTCCTGACTTCATGCTGTATTCTGATTATAAAGTGTTTGTCAAATATTCTTTTCACAGTTTGTGTATTTAAACAAAGATTCACATTTATTTGGATGTTCATAAGAGTTTAATGAGACAAAAGAAATATAACATTTTAAAGGAACAACTGGATAACTGAATATAACAATAACTTGAGAACATTAATACATTTTTAAGATCCAAATGTTAAAACTCAGTTTATTGGAAAAGTTGTTTAAAAACAAAAATACAAACTGGAAACATGGAAAATGTATAAACATGAAAAAAACTTGTTGCAGCTCAATCACGTTTTCTTTAATTAAGCTGATAAAAAACATAATTTCAAATAAATGTGATCTTTTCTGAATTCATGTAATCAGACAGATGAAACTAGAAACATGACGTAAAATCTGACAGTTATTTTAGCTGATATGATTTCTGTCAAATAAAGTAATTCAGAGACATTTTCAACATTTGCTAAGTATTTAATTATTTAATTATTTATTTCCATCCAAAACAAACCTACAATCTTAATGCCATGCTTGATCACATTAATTAGCATTAGTTAAAAGACAAAACAGGATAAAGAAAGAAAGTCATGGCTAACATTGATTTTCCTGTAAGTAAATAACTGCTGTTTTCTTTGGAGATGCTTCATCTTAAGTATTTGTGATTATTCAGTATAAGCAGACAGATCTAAGAAGTCTAAAGGTGAA
Source organism: Cololabis saira (assembly GCF_033807715.1). Taxonomy (NCBI): domain Eukaryota; kingdom Metazoa; phylum Chordata; class Actinopteri; order Beloniformes; family Belonidae; genus Cololabis; species Cololabis saira. The sequence continues at coordinate 23,591,602 of NC_084610.1, read as the reverse complement.
AGGCTTGAATTAGATCCCTTTTCTTCTTTTTTAATCACACGTGCAGTTTCCTCACAATCTGGACATTTCATCAAGACTTTCAATAGCTTCCTCTTTACTGCAGTTCTTCCATTCACAAGGAATTTCTCCATGACCCTGGAATTTCATCTGATAGTGATCTTCCAGGTCCATCTGAAAGCGACACACAAACCATTTCCAGTAGGCCAGCTTGGATTCATCAGCATTAATCCTCCATGATTTATACTTCCTCCCTGCAGTTTGATACCGTTTATAAGGAACAGTCTCTTCTGAATCATGACTGGGGTAGAAACGTCTGTCACTCTCCACTAAAGTGGTGCAGAAATCAATGATCAGATCCACTGTGCCTTTTAAACATAGGCCCTTAACTCCAATTGGTCGATGAAAAGGTGCACTGTGTTTGTCCTTTTCTTTGTCCCTAATGTGGTCTGCGACTGCGCTGGTGCAAACAGCTGCACAGAAGGGACAACGTTCCCAGCAGACGTTACACAGCTGTTCAATGAGGATTTCATCAGGTTTCAGTCTGAACTCTGTCACTTCCTCCAGAGAGAGGTGCTTCATCTCCTTGATGATGGATTTAAGACCTTGCTCAGTCTCTTCTTTAAGAAAGTCAAAAGTGTTTATGTCACTGAAGTTTTGACAACTGATGGTATCAAGTGTCAGTTTATTGTCCAGCGATCTCGAAAATTCCTTCACCCACATTTCTATGTCTCCTTTCTTGGTCTTGACTTGGTATGTTGCTTCAAATAAAGCTTCACTGACACGTTTATCAATGTCATCCACATTTCTCTGGAGTTTTTTCAGGGAATCATATTTGTGCTCCATGAAGATGTATTTCTTTACTTCTTCTTTTATGAATTCCTCCACTTGTTTCCTTGGATTTGTGATGTAGGTGATGAACCTTCTGAAGTCTTCTTTCTCTGCTAGTGACTTCAACACATATTTCTCCAGGGTCAGCCTGTTTCCATCGAATGCTGGGAAGTTAGATCTCATACCGCCAGCAAGATGGATGGCAGTCGTGTTACAGACGGCCTCAACAGCAGAAACCTTCAGTCTTTCACAGATCAGTTCAGCAAACACCACAGCAGATGAGTTTCCTCTGCAGTAGCTCCTGAAAATGTTGTAATATCCCTTTTTCTTGGTGTACAAATAGGTCAGAGCATCATTTTTCTCTTTGTATGTCTTATGGGATTTTAAAATCCAGCTTTCTGCCTTGTCAAAGACATACAGAGACAGATCCACTGTAAACTCCTTCTTAAGTGCAAATGTCTTATCTGCATTTAATTCTGTCACTGCCTGTTTAACAGAATCAGCCATTTCTTGCAGATAAGCTGAACTATACCCTTGAGTTGCTACAGGCTTACTCTGAATGTACTTCAGGGACTTCTGTTCAACATCATTAACGAGGGATCTGATCAGTTTCTGTTCTTCAAACCCTACTTTTGGTTCTGTTGTGAAGACATTACAAAACTTTGTATACATGTTTACTTGGCTTGGGTAAAAACTGGGTGTTTTTGTCCTTTGGGATTTCTTGTGTGTTATGTAATCACAGTAATTCCCTAGTTCTGACAGCTTTTTATATCTCCCACTCTTTTTTGACTCATCAATGAGGAACCAATCAAATCCAAGATGCTGAAGAACATCTTTCTGATCTTCTTCCAAGTTGATGTCCTCAATGGGTTTTGTACCTTTAGTAAAGTCAGTTACCCAGCCTCCCCAAACTGAGTCAAACTGTTGTTTCAGTTCTTCTTCATCTTTTGCCTTGTCTTTCAACTGGTGGGCGAGCTCTTTGCTCTTCTGCAGCAGCTGTTTTTCATATTCTCTTGTCTTCTCATCAATATTTTTCCGAGCTTTATTCTGCTGGATAACTTCATCCAGTTTTCTTTTGACTCCACTCACATGCTCGTCATGAAACTCCTTTATTTTGATTTCAAATCGGACTCGCCACTGAGCCAAGATCTCTTTGTCTACATCTATGTCAAAAAAGACAGACATGTTTTTTGTTATTTCACCAAATCTTTTGCTCATTTCTTTAGAAAGATAACTGAGTTCAACCTTGTGTATTTGTCCCTTTTCAATTTTGGGATAAATCTGATTCTCAATGGTGAGCATCTCGGTCCTCAGGTCCCAGGTCCAGTTCCCATACTGGACCTCAAGTCTTCTGTACGCTGCAATTTCTTGTGCCTTGTTGAAACTAAACACAAAGTCTTCATTCATCAGGGCGGTCCACAGGTCCTTGATTTTGCTGCTGAAATGTGAGAGAGTGATCCCAGCAGACGCTGAAGCTTTGGACAGGATGAGGTTCTTCAGTTCTTGGACACTCTCACTGTAACCTGGATTCACAGGAGCCATTGGTGGACTTCCCTCCCACAGCTGGGCAAAGTATTTCACATCTTTTTGAATATCAAATTCAATGACATCATTGAAGCACTCAGCATCACACCCCTCCTCTTTGGCAGCTAGTTGAGCCATCTTGTCCAGTTTTTCTTGCAACCGTCTCCTTCCGTCCATGTTTTTCTCTGCAGCTGCAATACTTGTAACATTCTGGTGAACAAACACACAACTTGGATAGAGGTTTACTTTCTTCATCCTCATGAAAGCCTGAACAACAATCTGCAGGACATCTTGTATCTCAGCTGGCTTCTCACCAAAGATGTTGATGAGTGTCAAGTTTCCCAGACCAAAAACAAACGTCACCAGTTCATTGTCGTGTTTAAGAGAGTTGTCACTTTCCAGCTCAGGAGCACGAAGTCCTTCAGTGTCCACAACTAGAATGTAGTCAAACTTGAAGCGTTCCTTGATTTCGTCTGACAGTTTGACCAGCTGCATGTAGGCACCCCTGGTGCCCCTGCCAGCACTCACTGCAAACTGCAACCCAAACATGGCATTCAGCATTGTTGACTTTCCACTGCTTTGTACCCCCAAAACTGACAAGACGAAAACTCTCTGGTCTCCCAGTTTGTAGATGACTTCTTGTAAAACACTAGAGATCCACGTTAAAGGCACGTGACCTGCATCTCCATCCATCAGCTCCATCGGGTGTCCTGATATCATCAGATCTGCCACCAGTTCAGGGTATTTATCCCACTCAGTCTTTGACCTCCGTGTTTGTTTCTCCTGAGATTTGTGGGCTTCATAGATCTGTCCCATCTCTCTGAAGATGTGCTCCAAACCAAACGTTGCTGATTGAAGCTTTTCTGACAACAGTTTAAGCTCAGTTTGCTTTTTCTTTAACAAAAATGACTTGTCATGGTTGTTTTTTAAAGCCAGGACCTCGGACCACTTTAGATCATATTCTTGGAGAATTAAAGATAGATAATCTGTGGAAAGGGCATCTATTTGGATCTGAGTCCATTTAAGGTAAAAAGCTTTGACTTCTGGTGGCAAACTCATGAGGTTTTTAGTGATTGACTCTATCAGTTTACTACAGGAAACAGCCCATTGTTTCTCCCGCAGCTTCATCAGACGCTTTTCCTTCTGGCTCTTTTCTTCCTCAGTGGTTCCTTTGTGATACAGTTCTTTGTTTATTCTGGACCACTCATGCCAAAGCTGGCCTTGACATGGAAGAAGATAATCTTTGATCCTGGAAACATCCATCCCCTGAATCAGCTTTGATATTTCCATGGCAGCAGATTTCCCTTCTTGGCAGACTGGGTCATTTTCATCCACTCTGACTCCAGGGACCTCAGCTATTGATTCAAGCTGGAAGGATGTACGAAGTCCAGACAGAACCTTTCCAATAATCTGTTTCAGCTCTTCACAAACATCAGACTGGTTTCTGTCTTTCAGGCCCAGTTTGTATTTTTGTGGTTTCATCTCAGTTGCATTAAAGTCATCATCAGCAACAAGGACAACTAGAGGTTTTTCAGACTTGTAAAGAGTCGACATGACTGCACTACTTTCTTGTTTTTTTTTCAGATTTGGCACAAGAACAACAATAACTGAAGATATTTTGATCAGTATTTTACGTTGTTTGTCAATCGATAGAGAATCTCCATGAAGATTACAGAAAGCAATACAGTCTGTGAAGGAATCATCTGGTTTTCCAGCAGGACAGTACCAAGCAATCTCTGCTACACCGTCCATCAGATGACGAGTTTTGGTGCTGCCTGGACAGTTTCGATGGAAGAACATGTTGTGACGTTCATTGATTAGCCTGTTCATGAGCTGAGATTTAGACTGAGACAATGAACCCAGACGGAGAAATGTCACCATGGGAATGTTGGCTTTGCAGATTGGCATGCTCTTCATGATAACAGTGTTTGAATCATATCTGATCTTCCATGTTTTATTTATTTGTCTGAAGGCCCACAGGGGACACTCAATATCTGATCCAGCAGGGTCAGGAACAAGTAAAGGTAGAGCGTACTGGCACTGAGACAACTTTGTGATCATGTTCTGCCTAAGGAAGCTGTCCGAACAGTGAAATACTGCCATCTGAACATCCATTGGATGTACATGAGACTGTTTTGACTGATCTATGACAACGGTGCTAAACAAAGCATCTAAGTCACTGTCATCTGTATCATCACTGTCAGAAACCTGAAGAGACTCGGACCGGTTCACCTTAGAACTGTTTTTCCGTACAGAGATGTATCTGGCTCTGTAATCTAACATCATCAACTTCTGAAGGAAAGTTTGGGCCAGATCTTTCTCACATGTGTCATTGCTCTGTTTCACAGATGGACATATTTTAGCAAGATCTGCTGGTGAAAACTTGTGTTGATATCTGTCCAGAAGGTGAAGTCTGCTGAGTACGTCTTCAAACTCTTCTCTTTGTGTCTTTTTGTTTTCTTCAGAAATATTTCTTGGTTGCTGTAAAAATATTAAAAAACCTTTATCCTCTCTGTCTCTCTTTTATGTGAGAAGAATACTGCATCAGAAACATTCTTTGAACAAAATATCTTACCTTCTTCTCATTTCCACAGAGACCCACATCGAAGGTACCTGCCAACCAGGAAGAAAAGATCTGTGTTATGTGGGATTATTGGCAGTAGTGTAAAGGTTTCAGGTGCAGCCCCACCTACTTCTAAGGTGGATGGATATAAGAAGGAAAGATGCCCTTTTAATGTCGAAGAGAGTTCTTTACGAAGGCAAAATAAATAGTATTAAGGATGGATGTTTTGAAGGCCTAACTGAACTAGAGTAAACTCCTCATAGTCAGACTACCACACAAATGCAGCTGAGGGGGAGATAAACCCTACATACACATGCTGAACTAATCTTAACTGGCCTACGCACGATGCTCCGTCATTTCTTCCCCATTTTTTGACTCTGAAGTGCTGGAATAAACCAGAACATAAAAAAGCATGAAATTAAAAGAGTTGTGAGTCTCTCACCATATGTCATTGTTCAAAGTTGCTTCTGCTGACTAAAACAAAGATTTATCTGTAGTTTTGAGGCTTAACTTGTCAACCAGAATAGCCCAAAGCTAACAAGCTGAAGGAGAGGACCATATCTGACTATCATGACAGAGTTTGACTTACTGTTGGGAGTGAATTTCTTTTGTGTGTGTTGGACCACTGCCCTGTGATTATGAATTCATGTGTGATTATGGAACAGTCAGGCTCTGACCAGTTGAAGGCCGGATTTCCGGCCTTCGACCTAAGCCACCCTAAAGTTTTATGACACCTCCAGCGTGGTCTGGAGAACAAAAGGGGCAATGGAAATTTCCCCAGCCAGAAACCTGGACTAAAGTTTACAACACCGTGGCCACACGGCTTGGAGCAACAGAAAAACCCCTGGACACGAAGCCCAGCCAGGATTTGCATATGTGGCCCCTTGGTGATAAGGGACTACACTCTGATTAGACAAGAACCTCAAGCTGCAGGAAGGAGCATGGACTTCCTGGGCGCAGCTATAAAAGAGAAGGTCCCCCTCTCTCTGGTCTCTCTTCTCTCTTTTCTGCTTTTCCTCTCCCCTACAGGTCTCTGCTGTAGCACCAGGACCAACCAAGGGCCAGCTTTCTCCTTTCGTGATCGAAGGAGCGTCCGTTTGGCAGCGCACGAGTGACCGGTTCCGAGCCCAGAAAGCCGAACCGGGACCCTGCTTTGCCTCGAAGTGAACGCGAAAACCGATCCGAAGTTGAAGGAAGCCAAGTGCTGTCCCCTCATCTAGCTGTTATCTCCTCATCCATCTGTCCCCTCATCCAGCTGTTATCTCCTCATCCAGCTGCTGTCCCCTCATCCAGCTGCTGTCCCCTCATCCAGCTGCTATCTCCTCATCCAGCTGCTGTCCCCTCATCCAGCTGCTATCTCCTCATCCAGCTGCTGTCCCCTCATCCAGCTGCTATCTAATCATCCGCAGCAAGGACAACAGGAGGGAGTGATAGCCGCTTTATCGCACCCCCTTCATCTGATTGCTCCATATTTGATAGTTCCTACTTTCTGCCATAACTTTTGAATGGTTTGACATAGAGTCGTGGGTTGTGTCATCGGACTCAGTATTGAGTCCTTGAACATAATTGGTGCAAATTAGCCCCGCCCGTTCTTCTGATTGGTCAATATTTGATAGTCCTTATTCTCTGCCAAAACTTTTGAACGGGTGGTGATAAAGACATAACACGTATACATGTGTTAGGTATTTGGTGTTGGGTATTTGTTGTAATTGTATTGGTGTTTCTGTTAGGAGTCCTCCTCCTCTGGCTGGGAGAGCCAGCAGCACAGGTGCTGCTCATCTGCCATCTACCCCAGCTGCCACTAATCGCCAGCCCAGGCTTAAAAGATTTTATTTCAATCATCTGGTCTCCTGCCTGTTTGTGGTTGGCTACTCGGGTTCACCTCAGGTTTTGGGGTTGGACCCTACAGTTTCGTGTGTTGATTGTGTTGTGATTTATTGTATGTATGCTTTCGGCAACAATGGTTATCATTCATGCCAATAAAGCCAATTTGAATTTGAATTGAATTGAGCTCCCACACCCATCCTGAAGACTTTCTACCAGGGCACCATTGAGAGCATCCTGTTCAGCTGCATCACTGTGTGGGGCGGTAGCTGTACTGAATACAGCAGGAAAGCACTGCAACGCATAGTGCACACAGCTGGGAAGATCATATGTGCCCCACTCCCTTCCGTGAAAGACATTTACACCACCCGCCTCACCTCCATTGCGAGCTATCTCCATTGCGAGCGACACCAGCCACCCCGCACACAGTCTGTTCAGCCTCCTACCCTCAGGTAGAAGGTACAGGAGCCTCCGTTGCCGCACCACCAGACTCAGAAATAGCTTCACACACCCAGCAGTCAGGAGGCTAAATTCTCTCCCCTCACTCCCCCCAGCCAGTTCCTCCAGACTGACAAGGAACTGAACTGAAATCCCCCCAAGCCCCCTCCCATGACACTTTACTCACTGTTTACTGTTTATGTAAATAATTGCCATTTGCACTCATCCCTAGTACTAGTAAATGTTGTGTTGTGTTGTATTTATTTTATGTGAAACTTTTTAAGAACGTCTGTCTATCTGTTGTGCCTGCGCCTGCGCACTTTATATGTTTATATGTTTATATATCTATATGTTTATATGTTTATATGTTTCACCATGGGAAGTGGGAAACGTCCTCTCAATTTGGACGTGGATGGATGGATGGATGGATGGATGGATGGATGGATGGATGGATGGATGGATGGATGGATGGATGGATGGATGGATGGAAGGAAGATGGATGGATTGATGGATGATGGGTTGATGGATGAATGGGATGCCTGGGTCTGTAGCCTCCCGTTGTCAGGCCCACATGGGTGTCTCCTTGTTGGGGGGTTCCCTCTCTCCGGTCCCCCGTACGTATTCCAACATTTATTTAGAGCCACATGTGTAAAATTCCCTTTAAGTTGCCTTTTGACTGTGAATCTGACGAGGCGCTGTTACAGTTTGGTGGTTTTTATAATGAGGCTGTGAAGCTAATTTCCTTCATTTGACCATAAAAAATGTTTGAGAACGAATGTGGACAGTTGGCACTGAATATGTGTTTTCCTTTGTTTGTCAAAGTGTTGTCAAAGTGTTCCTGTCCATCCATTTCACAGTTTTTGTGAAGTGAATCTTTGTGAAGTGACCGGGACCATTTACCTGTTGCACCAGCTGGAAAGATTGGATCTTCCTGGAAAAAAGGTTCCGGCAAGGATTTTTCTGCTGGAGGTCAATGAAACAAGTTATCATCAGTTATTGTTTAAACAGGATCAAATCTTCATAGTAAGATGGTTTTGATGTTTTTCCTTCTCTACAACAGACCTTTATCACTTTGTAACTTCTTTAAAACCGTCTCGGCCACCTCTCTGGTCTTTGAGGAGAACCTCTGCACCATCAGATCTACTGTGTCCAATCTGTCCGCACGCTCCAGACGATACACTGGGATCGGTTTGAAACCATCCTTTGATGGATCTGCATTCACCAGGTACCACTTGAATTCCTTCAGCCCTCTGGAGTCCAATTTCTCCAAAATGCCCTTCAACCACATCTTTACCTCCTTTATAGAAAGAAATTATCATAAATTAAGTCTTAAAATCTGAATTCTTGACATCTGAAAATCTGAAAAAAATCTGAAAATGGGTTACAGACCAGCGTTTCCTAACGTGCAATACTCAAAGCCTGCGATCAGTACTCTTTTGGTCTTTTGGTAGTGTTGTGGATCAGCACTGTCCAAGTCACCCGAATGTGTGGTCCATCGTCTCATCACAACACCAATCTCCGATAGACTTCAGATCGTTTAACCTGATAACCCTTGTATCGCAGCAGGAAACAGACTACTGTGCTGAGCGGTTATCAGCATGTCTTTGGTGACATTCAGTCAGGTCTTAAGGAGAAAGATGGGACTGGTTGTCACGTTTAACCACCAAATCCCCGGAGGAGGAGGATGTGGGGGGGTGGGGTTGCAGTCTTATTTAATGATTCATTTCAACGTAAGAAGTTAACTCCTGGAAGTTTTCAGTCTTAAATACCTGGCTGTACAGCTGAAGGCCTCATCCAAAGTCCTGACTCTGAATGTTTACAGCCCCCCACCTCCAAATACTGTGAAACGTCTCTGATGATTTCAGTGAATTGCTGTCTGTGATCGGTGTTGATAATCATTGTTGGTGATTTTAACATCCATGTGGACAACCCTCAGGACAACCCTCATGACAACATAAATTTTAACCGAATGGTTCAGTTTTATACCGAGAACCGTTGCATCCCTAGTAGGTATGGACACGGGTCAACTCTTTTCAAGAGCTCTGATCCAGAGATGCATCGCTTGCACTTCCAGCCCTTTGTTGTGCGTCTCCACCTCCTGAATACGAAAGGGTTAAGCGGAGATCTTCGGGTGGGCATACCTGGTTGAGATTCAGAAACTGAATGAAGATCCACACTGGAACACTGAAAACTTGAGCAACCTCTGCTACCTTTGCATCCGCCCCGTCTATGGCAGTAGACGTTTCTAACAGCACACACTAACAGCTTGTCGCACATTAGCTGCTCTACTTCAGCTTTGCTTGATAATTTAGTTTAGTCACCCACACATTATCACCGAAAGGCACAGCCAGCTCCGTGCGCTTTTTGCTCACTAGAAAGTCGTGGATAATTCGTGGTAATTCAAAGACGCGTGCCAATACTGATCCACGGGAAAGCCACCTGACTTCAGAATGGTAAAGGAGCGTGTTGTGTTCCTCTCCTGTAGCGGCACACAGAGACGCAGAGAGGCGAGTTTGTAAGCACTCTTCTTAAGACAATTGACAGCTTTTACAACAATGTCCATAACGTCAGCAAAGTCAGCACTCATTTCTTTAGTGACGAGAGATTCTCTGTGTAGAATGCAATGAGTCCATATAACTCTGGGGGCGACTTTTTTGTCAAGCATCATTAGACCACTTTTCTGACCAGTCATGGCGTCTGTAAACATTCCAACACATTTTGCCCAGCTTATTTCATTCTCGCGAAAAAAGTCATCAATCACTTGTCATTAATCTCAGCACTTGTAGTGCGCTCAGGCAGCGTCTTGCAAAACAAAAACTCCTAGCACATTTCCTTTTTGTCAACAAAGCGCACAAGAGCTGTGCGTCTTTGGACATGTCCACTGACTCATCCAACTGGAGCGCAAATCCCTCCGCTGTTTGTAGTTTTTCAATTAACTGCACCTTCACATCCGATGCCATATCCGCAATTTGCCGAGCAATTGTTGTGTCTGACAAGGGCGCAGTCTTCAACTTATTTGCACATTCATCATTCCCAAGCATGGTCTTGCACATATCAGTGGCTGCAGGCAAAGTCAATTGCTCAGCGATTGTGTTTGTTTTTTTACACTGAGTAACGCGAAGAGCAACTTCATATGAGGCTCGTTTTTCCGCTCTAAAGTTGATGTTAGTCACATGACTCACATCATGGGAATCATTTATGTAGAGTTGTAGACTAAAAGGTTTTTGTCAAAAGTAGATAATTATGGCCTGTTAATGGGGTTTTCTCAATCAATCTCAATATATACACTATGGGCCTGATTTACTAAAGGTTTGCGTGCGTAAAAACGTGCAAACTTGACATCACCCGCAAAGCAATGCACAAGCTGATCTACTAACAGCGTGCAAAGAGGACTGCGCCTCTCAAATGCGCAAAATAGCACACGCTATTCATTTAGTACTTTTGCCCTGATGAATAATCAATATGGGGCGTACCCGCCAGAAATCGCTAAATACTGCGAGGGGAAAATGCAAATATGTCCATTTATCACGCGCAATGAGATTTACCAAGCCTGAAAGTTTTTGCGGGGATTGTGATTGCGTCTGTATTTAATACGTTCGAAAGGAAGGTGCTAATCTGCCCAGCATTACGCAGGGATGCTTGTTGGTGCCTGATTTGAGGAATGGGGTGAGGATGGCGAGGATTTTCCACATGCAAAAGGAGAAATATTTTATTTGAATGTTAAATCGAGTATTATTCAGCAAAAGGTTGCCACAGGAGGCACATTCATTTTTTTATTTGTGATAATAAATAAATCACGTGTTTTCATGGAGAAAAAAGTGTTTCTTATTGTGCGCCTATACTTGTTCTGCAGTTGTCATACCCCGGTGTTGTGCCGTATTCAGCACCCCTGCCGTGAAAAGAACCCCCTTGTCTGACAAAAATTATATTCTCATTCCGTGTCACGTTCTGTTTAGCGTCCAGTTTTGTGTTAATGATTCATGTTTAAATGTGCTCATGGATTCCACAATAGTCATACTTTCCCACAATCACAGTCACAGAAAACAAAAATCGGGTAAATGGTTATTGATGTCATTAATTAATAGCCTACTTACTGTGTTGTCTTCCAGAATATTTGTCAATATATATAATATAAACTCCTAAGTATGTGTTTGTGTGAGTGTGTATATATAAATATATTGAAGTGTCAGTGTGTTGTTTTTTTTCTTGGTCTACTTATCATTGAATATACGAGGGGGTGCTTTTCACGGCAGGGGTGCTGAATACGGCACAACAATTTGCCTCTTCCACTAATATCTCTAACTCCAACTCGTCAAATTTCATTTTGCGCTTGCTATATCGTGCTATATCGACTATATCGTGCTTTCCATCCAGACTCTCCATGGCGCAAAGTATGCACCGCAAACCGTAAGACGCGCAACACCTCATTTAAATACTGCTGTTTGCACCTGTTATCAATTGCACACGCAATCTTAGTTGATCACCCGCAAAACACACAACAACAGCATGTGCAAACTTTTTCAGTGCACACGCAATTTAGTACTCTTTATTTAGGATCTTAGTAAATCGGGCCCTATACTCTCACAAATTATTTTGGTTAAAATTGCCTTTATTTCTTTTTAAGTTGGCGGACCCCCTGCAGTGGTTGAAGACCACTGCCCCAAAGTAGGTACCTCCCTAACTACGGTAAATAAGGGAAAACTAGGATCCCCTACCGCAGCTATCCCTGGTCAGACGTTAAGACTTGCTGCAGTCTGGTGATCCACCAGGAGCAGCCAGCTTAGCCTGCAGCCTCGACCACCTTCATCCACATAACGTGGACGTGTTCCAGGAGGTTTCCAGGAGGTTTCCAGTCCTGCTCCTTCTACCGGTTTGCAGAAACCCTGTCGGTGACGTCAGAGCGTTTGTCTGGTTCTTCCTCTACAGACTACAAGACTGCCTCACTTCTGGAGCCTCTGGTGGTCAATTTAGGAATTTCAAAAGTTGGCCCTTCTGTGTTAGCATTGGTTTAACAAGACGAACTGACTGGTCTGTTGGAATGATGATGTATTCGTTGTCTGTGACAATTTTCTCTGAAAGAGAGAGATCTCTGCTTCCATCAGCTGAAGTACAAGGAACTCTTGAGTTTCTCATTCAGGAACAAAGGAGGTTGTGATTTAAGACTGGAAGCAGTTTGACTTACAGTATAGTTGTCACTCCTGGAGGTCATCACTTCCCTGAAGTCACCAGGGTCCTCAGACATCACATCATCACGTGTTTGAAGCTGAATGCTGCAGAAATGGAGAGAAAAGAGAATTGTCTGTGGATGCTTGACTGTGATTGGTTGACAGGTCCAAGTAACAGCTTCTGAAGTCTTGTTGTGAAACGATAACACTCCACTGAAACGCATCAGTTGTAGAGGAATTGTTTTTATGTATGTATAATCATTTGGTTGAAATCTAACACTGGGAACCATCTACTTCAAAATGATTGCTATATGAACTTTAAGCTAAGGGAGGAAGAAAAAGGGTCAGTGTGCGTCTGTATCTCTCTGGCATGTGTGCCCCTGAGGGACGCAGGTGTGGGTGTGTGTCTCTCTCTGTGACTCTCTCTCCGTCTGTGTCTCTCCCTGTGTGTTGGGGTGTGTGTGTGTCTTTCCTCCCCATCTGCACCTCCCTTGTACCAGAGAGTAATAGTTTTGTATAATCATTGTTGTTTTTAAAGCTTTGGTGTCCATGAAGAATCACTCTATGCAAAGGAATGTGTGTGCTATAAAGTATCTGCTTGTATTTGCTCAGATTGGAAGGAAACACATGCATGGGCCTCTTGCAAAGAGGCCTCACTCTGTGTACGTGCAAAATTATCTCCCCTTTCTTGGATAGAAGGAGCGTCATACATCACCCCAGGTGTCGAGAGGTAGCTTTTGTTTGAACAATTTACACCAAGTTTAGTAATAAACAAGTGTCTCTCGGGGAATCCTCCCTGAGAGGGCCAAAACGATCTCCAGATTTTGAGCAATGACACGAGACGTGGGAGACGACACCTATGGTGGTAAAAAAGATGCTGGGGAGGGTGGATAGTGTCGTAAGAAGTTGAATGATTTATTGCTGTACCACTGGCCGAATTGACATGAGGAGAAGTTTTGAGGGATACTGTTGGATACAGGGGCTTGGCCCCCAGATCCTTCAAAAGTATATAAGAATGGAAATCTACTACGTTTTAGAGTTGGTACCGGGACCATGCTGGCTCTCCTGTGTGTGGTGCTGATTGTAAATCTTGCAATAAAGACCTGCACAGTATTTGGACGGAACACCAGCTGAACTTTGACTCCAGTGTTTTTCTTCAAGTCCGCGGATGAAGGAAAAACTTAGTCTATGTGGGGTAGGTAAAACTTAGAATCATGTGGAGGTCCCAAAAAAGGATTTTCTCTACACAGTCAAGGGTTGTGTTGTTCACCTTGAACTCTGCATCACAGACGATCTCTGCTGCACGTTAATTGCTTTATTCACGTTCTGTCTCTCCCTCTATTGTTTGTGTTCTGAACAAATCGTTACAAACTTCTGAAGCAGATTATTTTTGAATAATTCATTCTTTTCTGAGCCTTATATTTCACGAATCATTTGCATCACCGCCGACGCCGCACCGATCCGCCCGTTCCATTCATCCCTCCTTCGTTACCAAGACCCTGAGACGCTTGGACTCCCCCAGTTAGACCAAACTTCCCTGGAGTCCCCTAGGGACATGGTTGAACACTTTCTCCAGGTTAGCTGAACTCCCCTGCCCCCTCCAGACCTGGGGCCTCATGTACAAAGAGTGCGTGGAATTCAACCTAAATCCATGCATGGAATTCTTGCGTACGCAAAAAAAAATTCTGATTCTCAAAACTGTGTACGCCAAAATCCACGCACGTTTCTTTGAACATCACAATCAACGTGGAATTGAGCAAACATGTGGGAGCACAACACTCCACCCTGTCTCCTCCTCGTATAGATATATTTGAATATGATAATGAGGATAATTATCCATTAAAAAATACTCATCTTAACAGGAAACTTGCAAAAACAACTAAAACAAATTTAAAAAAAAACATCACCTCGATCACCTCTCTCATAAGTATAACAATATGAACAATATAAACCTATGTAGGGTTCTCTAAAAATCCGTTAAAGGCATGTTTTGCTTTATTTCACTGGGTTTCTATAACCGCAGGGAGGGTAAAAATATGCATATTATCTTTTTTTTATATGGGTGGTAGAAGACGGGAATAGAGTAGGACTTAATTTCCCAGAATCCTCTGTTGTTTTCATGTTTTATAATAGTTTTATTAAAATAAATATTGTTCATTTTAGTGACCTTGTAATTTATGCATGATGATGTTCACTAGATATTCTATGGTCTTTAAACAAATTATAAAAGGTTGACTTTTGTGTTATAATCAGAATCAGAATCAGAATCAGAAAAGGGTTTATTGCTAAGTTTGTTAAACACACACAAGGAATTTGTTGTGGTGATTGGTGCAATACAATACAAATATAAAAGGTCCTGGAGGCTGCAGGTCCTGGAGGCTTCAGGTCCTGGAGGATGGACTCAATGATGGCTGTGTAGAACTGCACCATCATTTTAAATAAATAGACAGATACATAGTTTTTAGTATCTGTGTCCATCAGCAGGTCCTGAGATTCCTCCTGGAGATGATTCTCCAGACCTTCCTTTGAATCCTCGTCTGCTGCTGATTTGTTAGTTTTTCTGACTTCAGTTTTATCTTCCTGACTG